>NC_136471.1:74959238-75235031 GCF_902686455.1 Sciurus vulgaris | reverse complement strand
AAATGAAAATTAACAAGTTTGATCTATGTATATTGTATATCTATATCTAAATGCGTACACACAGGCAAAAACACAATGCAGTCAACAGTTGTTAAATTAATTTTCTTTTCAACCACACATGTAACGTATATGAAAACTGACCACCTATTGAATATTTTTTTTTTGGTAAACAAATGGGATACATGTTGTTTCTCTGTTTGTACATGGCTTAAAGGCATACCATTTGTGTAATCATAAATTTACATACAGTAATGTTGTTTGATTCATTCTGTTATTTTTGCCCTTCCCCACACCCCTCCCACCCCTCTTTACCCTCTATACAGTACTTCCTTCCTCCATACTTGCCCCCCTCCCTAACCCTAACTCTAACCCTAACACTAACCTTCCCTCCCACCCATTATGTGTCATCCTCCACTTATTAGCGATATCATTCGTCCTTTGGCTTTTTGAGATTGGCTTATCTCACTTAGCATGATATTCTCCAATTTCATCCATTTGCCTGCAAATGCCATAATTTTATCATTCTTTATGGCTGAGTAATATTCCATTGTATATATATACCACAGTTTCTTTATCCACTCATCAATTGAAGGGCATCTAGGTTGGTTCCACAGTCTGGCTATTGTGAATTGAGCAGCTATGAACATTGATGTGGCTGTGTCTCTGTAGTATGCTGATTTTAAGACCTTTAGGTATAGGCCAAGGAGTGGGATAGCTGGGTCAAATGGCGGGTCCATTCCAAGTTTTCTAAGGAATCTCCACACTGCTTTCCAGAGTGGCTGCACTAATTTGCAGCCCCACCAGCAATGTATGAGTGTACCTATCTCCCCACATCCTCGCCAACACCTGTTGTTGCTCGTATTCTTGATAATCGCCATTCTAATTGGGGTGAGATGGAATCTTAGGGTGGTTTTGATTTGCATTTCTCTTATTACTAGAGATGTTGAACATTTTTCCATATGTTTGTTGATTGCTTGTAGATCTTCTTCTGTGAAGTGTCTATTCATTTCCTTAGCCCATTTGTCGACTGGATTATTTGAATTCTTGGAGTAAAGTTTTTTGAGTTCTTTATAGATTCTGGAGATTAGTGCTCTATCTGAAGTATGATTGGCAAAGATATTCTCCCATTCTGTAGGCTCTTTCTTCGCATTGCTGATAGTTTCCTTTGCTGAGAGAAAGCTTTTTAGTTTGAATCTATCCCAGTGGTTGATTCTAGCTTTTATTTCTTGTGCTATGGGAGTCCTGTTAAGGAAGTCTGATCCTAGACCAAAAAGGTGAAAATTTGGACCTACTTTTTCTTCTATAATCTGCAGGGTCTCTGGTCTGATTCCGAGGTCCTTAATCCATTTTGAGTTTAGTTTCGTGCATGGTGAGAGATATGGGTTTAGTTTCATTCTGTTGCATAAGGATTTCCAATTCTCCCAGCACCATTTGTTGAAGAGGCTATCTTTTCTCCATTGCATATTTTTGGCCCCTTTGTCTAGTATGAGAAAATTGTATTTATTTGGGTTTGTGTCCGTGTCCTCTATTCTATACCATTGATCTACCTTTCTATTTTGGTACCAATACCATGCCGTTTTTGTTACTATTGCTTTGTAGTAGAGTTGAAGATCTGGTATTGCAATACCCCCTGTTTCACTCTTCCTGCTAAGGATTGCTTTAGCTATTCTGGGTTTCTTATTCTTCCAGATGAATTTCATAATTGCTTGCTCTATTTCTGTAAGGTACATCATTGGGATTTTAATTGGAATTGCATTGAATTTGTATAGCACTTTAGGTAGTATGGCCATTTTGACAATATTAATTCTTCCTATCCAAGAACATGGAAGATCTTTCCATCTTCTAAGGTGTTCTTTAATTTCTTTCTTTAGTGTTGTATAGTTCTCATTGTAGAGGTCTTTCACCTCTTTTGTGAGATTGATTCCCAAGTATTTTATTTTTTTCGAGGCTATTGTGAATGGGGTAGTTTTCCTAATTTCTCTTTCTGAAGATTCATCACTTATGTGTAAAAATGTGTTGGATTTATGGGCATTGATCTTGTAACCTGCTACTTTACTGAATTCACTTATGAGTTCTAAGAGTTTTCTGGTGGAATTTCCAGGTTCCTCTAATATATAATCATGTCATCAGCGAACAGGGATAGTTTGAGCTCTTCTTTCCCAATTCGTATCCCTTTAATCTCTTTGGTTTGTCTAATTGCTCTGGCCAGAGTCTCAAGAACGATGTTGAATAGAAGTGATGAAAGAGGGCATCCCTGCCTTGTTCCAGTTTTTAGGGGGAATGCTTTCAGTTTTTCACCATTTAGAATGATATTAGCCATGGGCTTAGCATAAATGGCCTTTACAATGTTAAGGAATGTTCCCACTATCCCTATTTTTTCTAGTGTTTTGAGCATGAAGGGGTGCTGTATTTTATCAAATGCTTTTTCTGCATCTATTGAAATAATCATGTGATTCTTGACTTTAAGTCTATTAATGTGGTGAATTACGTTTATTGATTTCCTGATGTTGAACCAACCTTGCATCCCTGGGATGAAACCAACTTGATCATGGTGCACTATCTTTTTAATATGTTTTTGTATGCGATTTGCTAAAATTTTGTTGAGAATTTTTGCATCGATGTTCATTAAGGATATTGGTCTGAAATTTTCTTTCCTTGATGAGTCTCTGTCTGGTTTAGGTATCAGGGTGATATTGGCTTCATAGAATGAGTTTGGGAGGGTTCCCTCCTCTTCTATTTTATGGAATACTTTGAGAAGTATTGGAATGAGCTCTTCTTTAAAGGTTTTGTAGAACTTGGCTGAGAACCCATCTGGTCCCGGACTTTTCTTTGTTGGTAGGCTTTTGATGACTTCTTCTATTTCAGTATTTGAAATTGGTCTATTGAAATTGTTTATGTCCTCCTCGTTCAGTTTAGGCAATTCATATGTCTCTAGAAACCTGTTGATGCCTTCAAAATTTTCTATTTTGTTGGAGTATAGATTTTCAAAATAGCTTCTAATTATGTTTTGTATTTCAATCCTGTCTGTTGTGATATTTCCTTGTTCATTCCGAATTTTAGTGATTTGGGTTTTCTCTCGTCTTCTCTTTGTTAGTGTGGCTAAAGGTTTATCAATTTTGTTTATTTTTTCGAAGAACCAACTATTTATTTTGTCAATTTTTTGTATTGTTTCTTTTGTTTCAATTTCATTGATTTCAGCTCTGAGTTTAACTATTTCCTGTCTTCTACTACTTTTGGTGCTGTTCTGTTCTTCTTTTTCTAGGGCTTTGAGCTGTAGTGTTAGGGTCGTTTATTTGTTGAGTTTTACTTCTTTTATTAAACGCGCTCCATGAAATAAATTTCCCTCTAAGTACTGCTTTCATAGTGTCCCAGAGATTTTGATATGATGTTTCTTTGTTCTCATTTACCTCTAGGAATTTTTTAATTTCCTTGCTAATATCTTCTGTTATCCATTCATCATATAATAGCATATTGTTTAATCTCCAGATGTTGGAATAGTTTCTGTGTTTTACTCTTTCATTTATTTCTAACTTCAATCCATTATGATCTGATAGAATACATGGTAGTGTCTCTATCTTCTTGTATTTGCTAACATTAGCTTGTGGCATAATATATGGTCTATTTTAGAGAAGGATCCATGTGCTGCTGAGAAGAAAGTGTATTCGCTCTTGGTTGGATGGTATATTCTATAAATGTCCGTTAAGTCTAAATTATTGATTGTGTTATTGAGATCTATGGTTTCTTTGTTCAATTTTTGTCTGGAAGATCTGTCCAGTGGTGAGAGAGGCGTGTTAAAATCACCTAGTATTATTGTGTTATGGTCTATTTGGTTTCTGAAATTGAGAAGGATTTGTTTGACATACATGGATGAGCCACTGTTTGGTGCATAGATGTTTATGATTGTTATATCTTGCTGATTTATGCTTCCCTTAAGCAGTATGAAATGACCTTCTTTATCCCTTCTGACTAACTTTGGCTTGAAGTCCACATTATCTGAAATGAGGATGGATACTCCAGCTTTTTTGCTGAGTCCATGTGCATGGTATGTTTTTCCCCATCCTTTCACCTTTAGTCTATGGGTATCTTTTTCTATGAGGTGAGTCTCTTGCAGGCAACATATTGTTGGATCTTTCTTTTTAATCCAATCTGCCAGTCTATGTCTTTTGATTGATGAATTCAGGCCATTAACATTCAGGGTTATTATAGAGATATGATTTGGTTTCCCAGTCATTTGGTTCATTTTTTAAATTTTATTTATTTATTTGTTTGACACAACTTGTTTCCTCCTTTATTTGACAATTCCTTTAGGATAATTCCTCCCTTTGCTGATTTGCTTCTTTATTTTTCATCTCTTCCTCATGGAATATTTTGTTGAGAATGTTCTGTAATGCTGGCTTTCTTTTTGTAAATTCTTTTAGCTTTTGTTTATCATGGAAGGATTTTATTTCATCGTCAAATTTGAAGGTAAGTTTTGCTGGGTATAAGATTCTTGGTTGGCATCCATTTTCTTTCAGGGCTTGAAAAATGTTGTTCCAGGCCCTTCTAGCTTTTAGGGTCTGGATTGAAAAATCTGCTGATATCCGTATTGGTTTCCCCCTGAATGTAATTTGGTTCTTTTCTCTCACAGCCTTTAATATTCTGTCTTTATTTTGTATGTTAGGTATTTTCATTATAATGTGCCTTGATGTGGGTCTGTTGTAATTTTGTGTATTTGGAGTCCTATAAGCCTCTTGAACTTGATTTTCCATTTCATTCTTCAGATTTGGGAAATTTTCTGATATTATTTCATTGAATAGGTTGTTCATTCCTTTGGCTTGTTTCTCTAGGCCTTCCTCAATCCCAATAATTCTTATATTTGGCCTTTTCATGATATCCCATAGTTCTTGTAGATTCTGTTCATGATTTCTTACCATCTTCTCTGTTTGTTCAACTTTGTTTTCAAGGTTAAATATTTTGTCTTCAATGTCTGAGGTTCTGTCTTCCAGGTGTTCTATCCTATTGGATATGCTTTCTATGGAGTTCTTAATTTGGTTTATTGTTTCCTTCATGTCAAGGATTTCTGTTTGTTTTTTTTTCAATATCTCTAACTCTTTATTGAAATGATCTTTTGCTTCCTGTATTTGCTCTTTTAACTATCGATTGGTGCGATCAATCAATGCTTGCATTTGCTCTTTCATCCCATCATTCAGTGCGTGCATTTGCTCTTTCATCTCATCGTTTGCTTCTCTGATCATTTTAATTATGTACATTCTGAACTCCTTTTCTGTCATTTCTTCTGCCATGCTGTCACTGGGTTTTATTGATGTAACATCTAGATTTGTTTGCAGCATTTTCTTTCCTTGTTTTCTCTTATTGTTCAGGTATCAGAGGACTGCTGAGATATTTCAGATTTCCTCTATTGACTTACAATGTCCCTGAAGATTTCTATATATATCCCCCCTTAGCCTTCAGTAGGCTGAAGTCTTGGAGGAAGTTGATAATGCGGTGCTCCACAAGGAAGCTGCCTCTCTAGGAGTGGTGGCCTTCAGGTGGGGTATAATCCCTGCTAGTGGGCAGAGGTGCCTCCACTTGTTGACCAATGGTCATCCAAAGGGGACCTAGGCTGTGGGCTGAGGCAAGGCCTGTTTGGGCCTGAGTCTCTGGTTTTACCGTCCTTGTGGGGAAACCTCACCCAGCAGGGAAGACTCACCCGGTGGGGAGGTCTCGCTGGTCAGTTCCCTCCTAGAGGTTCCCCTCAATTTACAGCTACTGCCTGGGCTGGGCTGCCTTCCTCTGCAAAGTTCCCAGGGGCCCGGCCCTACCTCCTGGGCCTGGGAGCCTCACCCTTTGCAGATGACTCTCCTTAGGCTGCCCTTCCTCAGAGAATCTGCCCGCATTCCTGGAACCTTCGCTCCCCCCTAAGCCTGTCTCTGTGTGGCTCTTCCACCAAGAAGCTTCCTAGATCCTGGGACCCTGCTCTGCACCTAATCGCCTGGCTATGCGGCCCCTCCTCTGAGCAGTCACCTGGGGCCCTGTACAATCGCTCTGAATCCCAGAGACCTGCCACACGCCTCTTCCTCCAGACAGCTGCCCAGTATTCCGGTGCAGTCACTAGGAGTCCAAGAAACTCACTGCGTGCCTCCACCTCCACCAACCACCCGTAGCCCTGGGCAATCAATCACTCCGAGTCGAAGTGACCCTCCCCGTTCCTCCTCCTTCTCCAGATAACCCCCCGGGTGTTCAGGAGCGGTCGCTCTGAGTGGCTCTGAGTCCACGTGACCCGCAGCACAGGTCCTCTGGGCAATCGCCCGGAGCTCTGGTGCGGCCACTCAAGACCAAGCGTCCCACCACGCTTCTCCTCCAGGCAGCCCCCCTGTGTTCAGGAGCTGTCCCTTTAAGTCCAAACAACTCACCACTCACCTTCTCCTCTGAGCAGCCGCCTGGAGCGCTAATGCAGTCACTGCGAGTCCAAAGGACCCGCCGCGCTCCTCCTCCTCCTCCTCCTACTCCTCCGGGCAGGCCCCGGGGTTCAGAAGTGGTCTGAGTCCAAACAGCTCGCCGCGCAGCCCCTTCTCTGGCAACCGCCTGTAGCTCTGGTGTAGTCACCCAAATCCAAGCGGCCGCGCTCCTCTTCCTCCTCCTCGTCCTCAGGGCAGGCCCCGGGGTTCAGAAGCGTCGTTCTGAGTCCAAACAGCTGGCCGTGCAGCTTCTCCCCTGGCAACCGCCTGTAGCTCTGGTGCAGTCACTCCAAATCCAAGTGGCCACGCTCCTCCTCCTCCTCCTCAGGGCAGGCCCCGGTGTCCTGAGTCCACACAGCTCTCCTCGCCACTCTTCCCCTGGGCAGCCGCCGGAGCCCCAGTGGTTGCTCCGAGTCCCAGCGCTGTGCTGAGTGGCCTCCTTTACGGTGCTCCCAGCTGTCCGAGTTCACTGCTCCAGCGGGGGGAGGGGCGTCTCGCCGGCAGTTCTACTTCACAAAGTTTCCTGCGTTCCGGGACCCCCGTCCCATCCGGGATGCCTCCCCAGGGGGTGAGAGTCACCCGGCTGCTTTGAGTTGGTCCCAAGCGTCTCAATATCTCCTCTTTTGAATCCTGAGTCCTGGAGCAACATGAAATGCAGCCACCCTCTAGGCCGCCATCTTGAAACCCCCCCTATTGAATCTTAAAGCAAGTCTTATCAAATTTTAAAAGACAATTAATTTATTCAGTGAATCTGCACAACACGTACAACTACAAGACTGAGATCCTAATTAGAATAAAGTATACTCCATGTTTATATAAATATGTCAAAATATAGTCTACTGTCATGTATATCTAAAAAGAACAAATAAAATTTTTTTAAAAGAATTAGTTTAAATCTAGAAAAACATGTTTGTGAATTAAGAAAAATACTTCTAAATAACTCAAAGTATCTTATGAATCAAGTATATATAAATGAAATAAGAAAATGTTTAGAATTTGAATGATATAAAAATACCATCTTGTGAGAACTTAGGATATAGAGTATGGCTAAAGGAGTACATAGGAAAATATTATAGCTTCAAATGTTCATATTATAAAATAAGAATTAATGAGCTAAGTACCTGAAGTAGATGTTCAGAAATACATATTAAGTAGAAAAATATCATTAGAAAAAGCCTACCAAAAGAAGGAAGCAAAAATATATAGAAAATGAGTTAATGTATAGGAAACATACATATAACTGAGAAGATCAACAAACCCAAACATTTTTTTAAAAACTTATAACATTGAAAATTCTCTTGTCAGATCTTATAAAAAATCGAATACAAATAAAAAAAATCAGGAATTAAATTTGGACATAATTATCCAGGATGAAGAAATTGAAAAAATAAGAGGATATTATGAACAAGTTTATACCAAAGAGTTTGAAAACAAATTAACAGACAAATTTATAGAGAAATATTAGGAAATAAACCTGACTCAAGAAGAAATGGGAAGCTGGGTGTGGAGATGCATGCCTGTAATTTCATCAGTTCTGAGGCTGAGACAGGAGGATCGAAATCAGTCTCTGCAATGGCAAGGCTGCTAAGCAACTCAGTGAGATCCTGTCTCTAAATAAAATACAAAATAGGGCTGGGGATGTGGCTCAGTGGTCGAGTGCTCCTGCATTCAATCTCTGGTACCCACCCCCCCCCCCAAAAAAAAAAAAAGAAATGGGAAAGAAACAGAATAGTCCTAAATTCATTATAAAATTTAAAATGATAGTTAAAACACTCCCAGAAGGAAAAATTAGGCCCATATGTTCTTCTCATGAACTCTATCAAATACTTAGGAAATGACTATTGGTACTTTTCTACTAACTCTTCTATAGAAAAAGAAAACTTTAAAAGGAAAAGGAAAGAGAAAGATCACTCTCCAAGAAGTTTCATAAGGCTAGTAATAACATTAACCCCCGAACCTAAACAGAAAAGGACAAAAATGGAGAATTTTAGTCATAGATGCAAAAATTATAGAGTAACCAACTGGAACCAACAATGTATTAAATGATAATATGTTAAGTGCACATTGTGTTTATCCTAGGAATGGAAAGTTGATTTAACATCAGAAAATCAGCTATTATAATTCACTATATAATCAGATCAAATAAATTAGTTCATCTTAATAGATGCAGAAAAAATGTTTTGTAAAATTCACCTTTTACTCATGATAAAACTCTTACCAAAGCAGAAACAGAAAAAAAAACTTAATACATAAAGGATAACTACTAAAAGCTTAGAATTTTCATTCTACTTAAGAAAAAATGCTTAAAACATTCTATTTCATATCAGGATTAGACAAAAGTGTTCATTTCACTTCTATTGCACATTGAAATAGATGATCTAGCTAGTGCAATAAAGCAGAAAGAGGGAGGAAAAATAAGAATTGGAAAGGGGAAAGTAAAATGATCATTATTTTCAGATGATATAATTGACTACAGACAAAATCCAAAATATCTATAGAAAATGTTTTACAGTTAGAGGATATAGTAAGGTTGCAAAACACAAAAATAATATACAATAAAATCAACTTCATTTCCATGTTTACCAGCAAGAAATAGTGGGAAAATATTTGTAATAAACAATAACATTCAAAATAGCACCTGAACAATCAAGCACTCATGAATATATTTAATACATATTTAAGACTTCTATGGAGAAAATTACGGGACATTATAGAAAGACCTTAAAATATATAAATAAATGGATAGGTACATTCCATTCCAGGTTGGACTGCTCAATATTGTAAATATTTCAGTTCTACAAAAATTGATCTATAGAGTCATGAAAGTGTCAATGAAAATCTTAGTGGATTAATTTTATGGAAAGGGACAATCTGCTTCTATAATTTACTTGAAAGTGCAATGTACCAAGAGTACTAAAGTGCAATGTACCAAGAGTAACTGAGGCACTCTTAAAAAAAAAAACAGTTCAGAGTCTGATGATACATCAAAAATTACAAGACTGTAGTAATTCAGACATCATAGTATTTACCAAATTCAAACACATATTTACCCATGGAATAAAATACAGGGCCAAGAAATGTGTGTGTGTGTGTGTGTGTGTGTGTGTGTGTGTGTGTAAAATTTATGACAGTTGTCATTAAGGATCAATTGATAAAAATAAATATTTCAATAAATGAGGCTGGGACTACTGGTTATCCATATGAAATAAATAAAATTAGACCACCTACTTCATATCACAAACAAAAATTAATTTTAGATAATTTAAAAGTCTAATTAAAAGACAAAATTATAAAACTTTGAGAAGATGTCATGGGAGAAAATTTTATGATTTTGGGATAGTGAAGGATTCATCAGCCAGATAAGAAAAGTATAAGCCATAAATGAAGAGAAATAAAAACATGGCTACATTAAAAATGTGTTTACATTAAGTGATGATTTGGGAAAAGATATCTGCAACACATATTGATGGACAAAGAAGATGTCTAAAACACAGAAACCACTTGTTTTGTGGTGCTGAATATTGAACCCAGGACCTTGCACATACTAAGTATGCACTCTTAAGCATTGCACTACACCCTCAGTTCTACATAAACAACTTTAAAATTTCAATAAGAAAAATTGATAAAGATCTGAATAGTAGATTCAGTGGAAGAAATATGAATTACCAATAAACATGTAAAAGATACTTGTTGTCATTAATAATCAGAGAAATGCAAATTAAAATACCATATTACAGTTATCAAATTAGCAAAAAAGAGTAAATGTGACAAGTGTTGAGAATAAGGATGTATGAGAACTTTTATTGCTGAAAAGGTTGTAAACTGGCACAATCAATTTAAAAAACAACAAGGCACTATCCATTAAAATTGAAACTGCATATACTATAACCCCAAAATTTCATCTTTAAATAAAATTCTACATGTGTATTTTCAAACTTATGGATCACCAACCATTAGTGGTTTACACAATAAATTTTGTGGATCATAAGCAGAGGTTTTGAAAATGAATGTGAATAGTATTAAAAATATCAGAGTACATCACAGGTAGGAAATATTAGTATGATTCAGCAAGATATTTGACTCTGTTATATGCTGAATGTATATTAGTGTGATTCAGTTATATGCTATATATGTGTTATACTTACAAAATGGAATATTGTTCAGCAATGAAAATGAATGAAATATAGTTATGTGAAACAATATGAATGAATTTAAAAACATGATGATGAAAGAAAAAAACCAGGTCCCCCAAAATATCTATGATCTATGGTATGATTCCATGTACATGAAGTTCATAGATATGCAGAACTAAGCAATATATACTTAAAGATTTATATGGCAAAATCATAAATGAAAGCAAGGAAATGATAAGCACAAAAATCAGGCTGTTGGTTACCTCTGAGGAGAGAACAAAGGCAATGGAATTGGCAGAGACTCATGAGTTTCAAACTGGGTAGAGAGAGTGAGGATATTTGAGAGGCATGTGGTATTTTTTTTAGGTTCTGGAAATCAAACCCAGGGCCTCATGCATGCTAGGCAATACTCTAACAACGAGCTATGGCCCCAGCCACAAGAGATACATGATTTTTAATTCTTGCATGTATTTTATTTAATAAAAAGCCCATTAACAATTTAGTATTTATTAAAAATAACTTTTAAAACTCAAGTTCCAATTTATTGAGACACCTGATAGTTTTTCTGTTAGTCTTTTTTTCTTTTGTCTTGAATGCTTGCAGAATTTTAAAATATTTTATATCCGCATTTTCTACCACTCTACCTTAAAAAGGCCAAAGAAAAATACTTTTTCATCACTATCTAAGGTTCACTTTTAAGTATTTCAATCCTAGAGTAAAGAGAAATAAAAACTGCATTTTTGGAGGATAAAGAATATATCCCCCATTCTAGTCTTAAACCTCCAGGTTCTTCATATTTCCTGAGGTTACCAACATGGCCCTCATTGATACTCATGTTTTAAACAGTTCTGCTAACAGATGCATGAAATGGCTTAGCAGCATAAGTAGAATAAAATCATATCTGTAAAAATTAATCAGCTGTGTGCTCATAGGAGATTTGTGCAACAGAGAAGTACTTGAAATATATGTGAATCTGAAATCCAGAGATTTACATATAAAATAACAAGATCATGAAAATGCACTAACCTAGAAGGTTAACATCATGCTTTACAATGAAAGGAAGAGTATCCTGAATATTATGTGTATTGTCTGCTGGATACTCAAACTGGTCAATTCTGAGCATGAAAAGGGAGTGAGAATTTTCCTATTGAAAGGTCTAAAAATGAATTTTAATCATTTCTGTACCACAGGTAATTAAAAGAGTCTAATGAAATGATTCTGTTAATAGTTTTAGCCATGGTGTTGTGAAAGTATAGAGTGGTGCTTTGAAAGAGAATTATCATGGAATCTTTCATTAACTGAAAAAACAAATAACTTTATCCAAAGTATATTTGATACCATTTTTGGTCCTGGGATTTCAATGAGAATTATTAACTGTAATTGTCTCCTTTCTTTAGAAACCCAAAATGTACTTTTTCTGCAACTGCTTTGGCAGATTATACCCCCTAAAATCTTAAATAATATCCCCATCATAATAAAACTCTTCTGTCCCTTCAAAGTAGGTTAGTATGATGCTTTCAAATAATAGTAATATGTCAAGCAAACAATAAAATGCAAGTAAAAGTAAACTAATAATGATATTTTATTGAGAATCTTCTAATCAGAAGCCGATTCCACCAACATATTAATATGAATATTAAGTGCAGTTAAAATGTTTACCTATTTGAAAAGTAAGTAGCATTATTGATTGTTTCTGTTTAAATATTATTTCATCTTTGCTTTAAATTGTTTGAACAGAGATATTCTATATCAAATATCTGTGGTTGATATTATCCCAAAGTCACCTTTATTAAGTCCACTATTTCATTCCTGATGAACATACTCAACCTTGTCTTCAATTATTTGTCAAGAATAATTGCCATTGAATTTCATCAGAAAGTATTAAAGTGCCTTTTGGGTGTTTGGCCCCATTTTAATACATGAGGGTTTTCACAGTAATGCATTTTGTCTACAAGAATCTTCTTCAGATATTAAGAGGATATGATATTGTGATTTCAGGAGAAGTAGATATTAAAAGGATATGATAGTTATATAGCATGATTCTTCTATAAATTTAGTTATGGAATGTGCAATAAAGTTTGAAGGCAAAGGAAAATACCTCTTGGAACAAATTTACACTAAATAACACATTTTCCCCAATGAGCATGAAGTATAGAGATATTAAGGGGGAACAATGTTGTGATTTCAGGGGAAATAGACAGATTTGAGTGTCTAACACTGGAACTCATCACAGAACATATTGAGAATGTAAACAGAAATTACCAAAGAATAATCAAGTGATGATGCTGGCAATTAATCAGGTGATTTTTTTTACTGAGTCATTACTACCACATTGTCTCTTGGCATACATCTTTTTCCTTTCTTCCCTTAACATAACACCTAATGTGAGTGGCAGCAACATAGCATAGAAGAGTGAGTGCCCCAATTAGGAAACTGAAGAGTTGGATTCAAGTCCCAGCTTTGTGTGACCTTAGACCAGTACTTTTTGCCTGAGACACAATTGCCTCATCTGTAAACCAAGCAGTTAACCTTGAAAGTCTTTTCCATCCTTAACAATTTTGATCTTATAATGAGATCCTTTTCCATATCTATGACATTTTTGTTTTACTTAGGGATCAGTGACCTGGAAGAATGGAAATGTGTTCACGATATCTCAGGTAAATTGCCATGCTTTGATTGCTATACAGTGGACATACACTAAATGAATATTGTCAAGTAATGTGCCATAAGTGGGAACTGTAATGATGATTTGAATTATTGTATAATATGGATATTAATATGTATTTTGAGTTCTTTAGATGACTTTGGTGACAGCAATAGTGTTGGCAATCTTCCCAACATTTACTATCTCCAAAGGTTGAAATGTTGGGGTAGGTGGAAAAAACTGATAATAGATGACTTTATCCATCTGTGTCATTTATCAGAGGCTTGATAGCATCCATCACTATAGCACATACTCATTGGGACAAATGTGTTATTTAGTGTAAAATGGTTCCAAGAGGTATTTTCCTTTGCCTTCAAACTTCATTGCACATTCTGTAATCAAATTTATAAAAGAATCATGCTATATAAATCTAACAGGACATCATAAATGGATACATCTGGATTATTATTTCAGGGCAAGTCAGTGTCTTTATAGTATTATAAAAAAGAATTAACATAATCAAAGATATTCTCATGTGTCAAGACAAGTTGTTAAGCAGAATAGAAAGCAATTATGGACTTATTTGAGTGGCATCATGGAGTTACCATTGACTCATTTCTTTTATCCATCAAATGCTTGTAGTCACCCAGGCCTCTAAAATTTAGAATCAGACAGACTCAATATGAGGTAGTAATTGCAATAATAGTTTTAGATATTCTGGTATTCTGGTTTACTACATGTGCAAAAACCAAATAAACAGCAGGCTTGAGACTGCTCTGTTTTGAAAGGCCTGAATCTTGGTTTGTATCTGGGAAAGTAGACTTGGGGTGGGCTCCCATCATTCCTTATCTGATAAGGATGGCTTCCTGTGCCTAAACAGTACAGGCAATGGGTTGAACACCTGCCTCCCTTCCGGAGGTCTGGAATACTGGTACATGCTAGGCACTTGATGTCTGTCTGCCTAGCCCCAACAGAAACCTCTGGCACTGAGTTTTTTAAATTCTTTTTCTAGTTGTAGATGGATACAATACATTTATTATTTATTTATTATTATGTTTTGCTGAAGATCAAACCTAGTGGCAATGAGTTTTTAATGGGCTTCCCTGGCAGACATTTCACATGTGCTATCACACGTGAATACTGGAGGAATCAAGCACATCATGTATCACTATACTTGGAGAGGACACTTGTAATTCTGTGCCTATTTTCCTCCATATTCCACCCCCTGCACTTTTTCTCTGATGGTTTTTCTTGGGATTATTTTACTCTAATATATCTCGATCATAAGTGTAACTACATTTTGAGTACTGTGAGTTCTTGTAGCTAATCACTGATCCTGGGGGTGGTTTTGTGGACCCCCTACACATTGTACTATTTTTATATGCTGAAATTCTAGTGTGTTTGTTAGTATTTTTAAAAGTATATGAACTCTGAATCATTTATATATTGAGATGTACCCATCTATTACGCACCCATAATTGAGATAATTATATGCTACATTAAAATTTTGAATCAAACAACAGCGAACTGAATTAGAAAGTGTTCTGACCATATTTCTCACATTTTAAAAAGCTTTACAAAGTAAAAATATTTTATTTTAAATTCCCTAGTTACTAAAGAGATTGGAGAGCTTATGTTTATTAGTCTTATTTCTCAAGAGTACAGAAATAGGGGATGGGGGTAGGAAGAGGTATGTGCATTCAGGAAAATAGGAGAGGATGTGATGAAGAGTTTAGGACAAGGAAGATATCAGAAAAGCTCCCAAATCCAAGGCCTTATCATAGAGTCTAATAACTCTTTTCCCTAACACCCAGAATCTCTGCTTCAATCCTAGGACAATAAAATAGAAATTAGTACTACTAATCTCATAAAAACATTTTGTTTCATTTAAATAAGTTAGCACCTGTAAAGAAATTAGCACAATGCCTAGCAAACAAATTATCTCCATTTCTGAGGCCTCTGAGGGTAGGCCCTCATCATTTTATGTCTGAATTCCTGTAGTAACCTCCTTCAGACTTTCACTTCTTTGTTTAGTCATTGTGACAGTAATTATTCTCACTTCCTTTTTCCCAAACCCCCAGCAACCATTTTCTACTATGACAAGTGAAATACCCTCTGCCTAACTTTCAAGGTCCCTACACTACCTTACAAACTTACTTCCATACCAGTGATTCTCTCCATTCCTCTACATCAGTGGTTTTCAAACTTGAGCATGAGTCAAAATCATTTGGAGGGCATGTTAAAACAGAGTTCAATGCCCTCCCTCTGGAGTTTCTGATTCAGTAAGTCTGTGCAGGACTCAACATATGCATTTGTAATTAGTTCCCAGGTAATGCTGATGCTGTGGTCTGAGGACAACTCTTAAAGAAGCCTAACCCTACATTGTCTCTTTGACTTAGTTTTCAGTTATTTTGCTTTCTGTCAATTCTATTAAGTCATTATTCCTTTTCACATCCATCTATTCTTTCCCAGTCCCACATACCCATTTATGCCCATATATCCTATTTTCTTTGCCTGGAATGTTCTCTCCTCCACTAGCCCTAAGATCCTATTTAGTCCCATTCAAGACCCCATTAATGTTTCTATTCTTTGGACTATCATTGCTTGATATACTTTACATCACACAGTCTAATTCTTTATGTGATACTTTTTCTTATTTCATGCATGTGACCTGTATTTTCAAGAATCTGTTTTTTTGGTACTTAAACATTTTAATAATGTATGTTTATTTTCAATTGACATATAGTAATCATACATATTTATAAGGTACATTGTTGACATTTCAATAAATATAATTCAATTTGCAATGATCAGGATAATTGGCATATCTATCACCCCAGACATTTATCATTACACAGGGGTCATGCTAATCTTCTCTGTATCACTCCCATCTTAGTATATGTGCTACTGAAGTGAGCATAATAATGCAAACATTTTATGGCAGGAAATTACATTTTGTTTTCTCTGCATTCCCTGCCCAGTCTAGCACCAGAAGGAATACATATGTTAAATAATCATTTAACTGATTGATTTGTGTGATCGGGTCATCCATTTTGATTGTGAGACTATATGCTTTTCATTCTGTCCATAACTTGGCTCTGAGAAAGGTAAGAATTTCAAGGGTCCAACTTCTGTCTTTAGCTTTACACACAGAAACCACTACAACTCTCGTGCCTACGCTGTGAATATTGCCTGTCATCTTTCCAAATTTGTGTCTGTCTTAATGCACTCAGAATTACAGGGCAATGATTATTACAGAAGATTCTACATAGAACAACGTGCATGATTGCAGCCTTGTACTTAATAGCAAATGGTAGCTGGTTGTTTTGTTCTACCTTAGACTGAGGGAGTATACAGTAAAAAACAATTTGGAGCTGACTGCTGCTTCTGAAGCTTTGTTATACTTCAAGTGCCTCCAACATTTATGACTCTGGCAGACAGTCAAGAGACATACAACATTTTATTTCATTCCATGTAAAAGAGGCTGCAAATTTGTTTCTTCAGTCTGTTGCTATTACTGAACAGAAGATATGGCTCTTTTCAGGTTCAGATAAAAAAAATCTTGCTTAATTTTATGATTGCTTGGGGTTGTGGCTTTCACAAAACATCATTCAATGTAAAATAAAAAATGTGAAGTTAATCGTGAAGCCCAACTGTTTGCTTTTATGTTTGACTGTCATAAATGTAATAAAGCTTAACAGTGACTAGAGAAGGTGTAGCAATCCCTATTCAAGGACAGTTGTGTGTTTTCGATGATTTCTAAATCGGTTCCCAATAATATGTGGTTTCTCTTGATCACAATGAGCAGAGAAGCTACATCGTTTTACCCCTTCTGTGTTAGTCCTGACAAATCCCGGGTTTCTATGGCATTTATTTACTTATTAAGTTTCAAACCTTTAGATTTTCAAAAAGTGTCTCAAACCTTTAGATTTTCAAAAAGTGTCTTAGGGTGTGTTTTCATAAAATATATAAATAATTTCAATATCTTTAAAAACAACAGCAGCATGAAAACAGGACCCACCGCTGTTTTGTTCTTGTTGCAACCTTGGCCTTGTAGTAACATAAAAGGAGGGTTTTCTTTTATATTATTCTCAAAAGATCTGAATATCAGCTCATGGGTCAATGGACTGCAAAAGGCAATGCTGGAACACAGATCATTCACAACAAATATTCAGTTAATATTTGTTGATGCAATCATACCCAGCAGGTCATCTGGAACTCCTGTTTATAAGTGTATAGTCTAGACAAGTTCTAATGTTTCTCTGTGGCAACCTATTTGAAACTGAAAGACTTGTGGAGGAGGATTCTACTTGGTTTGAAGCCACTCTGGAAAATTCTATCAAGTCCCATAGAAGAGGAAATTATATAATTTTATGGGTTATGTGTCCAAGTAGGTGTTTGTATTTTTTTTAAAGTTCCAAAATGTGTCAGATAACATTTATAATATAAATGTGATCTTACAATAAGAAATATTAATATTATTTCCTTGTACTTTACATATATCTACGATTTTTTCAAAGGCACAGACAGAGGCTTATTTAGGAAAGTAGATACATATTCAAGGGAGAATGGGGGCTGTCTCAAGAAAGAGATGCCTTTGCGATAAAGCAAGGAATACACATTCAAGGGAGAATGCTGGCTATCTCCAGAGAGAGAGAGACTGCAACCCCTTGGTGTAGAGTGTTTATATTAATAGAGGGACAGTGGCTAGGGGCTGGACTAGGGTTGGAGGCAGGGTGAAGCTGCACAATTTCATGCCAGTTTTTCCTTGGCTTGAACATTGCCCATCATATTACAAGGGCAGGGTCAAGGGTGTGGGCTAGGGGCTTGTTGCTCAGCAGTTGCACTTGTTCCTGGGTGCTTTTTCACATCTCAATGATTCATAGGTATTTCCTTCAAGACTCAGTATCTTTCCCTTTATTCTCAAATTCCTATGTCATACCCCCGACATTAATCCCTTAATCTTAAGGGTTGTTGAGAGGTAAAGATCCATCTTCTATGGCTACTTAGGTTGGCATGCAGCAGTGAACCTGCCTCGCCAGTGGTCAAAGATCTCATTCTGACTGATATAAAGGATATGGACATTGGGCTCAGCAGTGTGGACAGGTTGGAATTCTTGTGCTACCGTCCTCTTCACATGGAATTATCATCAAAGTTGATGCCTCCAAAGTTTCACATAAGGCCACCAAGAAATGTCACTGGAAAAGACATGTCTCCCAAGAAGGGTCTGAGAAGTTCCCAGAGAAAAGGGGGAACTTTACCTAGGACTAGCAGGGTTCTTGGCTTATGGGATGCAAAAGAATTTCAACACACTTCAGTCAAAGGTATAGATAGATGTTTATTTAGAAAAGTAAATACATATTCAAGAGAGAATTGGAGAAATCTCAAGAGGGATTCCTTTGGGGTTAAACAAGGAACACACACTCAAGGGAGAATGTGGGCACTCTCTAGAAGGAAAGACAGCCTATATTTACAAATTCAATCCTGGTGATAACTTTATGGCATACATAGTTTTATTATCCCATTTTAAAGACAAGAAAACTAAGGTACAGAAAAGTTGTTTGAATTTCTTCCAGCCAATACCTCTTTAAGTTGCATACTAGAGACGGTTTCATAATTCTGTGTTGCAGCATGCATGTTGTATTTTCCAATATGTTTATAGAAGTTATATTAGAGATAGTTTTACAGTTCTATTTTATTACAAAAGCATATTTGAGAAAAAAATAACACGCTTTTCTTCATTTAATCATGTCTAGATGTTGAGATCACATGACTACAAAGAAATTACCACAATTTAGTTGATGACAGTATGACCTAATTGGAGGCAAAGTATATAGGAGGAAATTAGTAGCCTCCTCAAGTGTTTGCTTTTTCAGACCTGAACATATGAAGTGTTAGAATAGAAAAGGAAGGAAAAGGCAAATGTCACTATCTATTTGCCACAATCACAGTCCTCAAGCAGGGGGCTGAACCTGACCTCCTGGACTGCTGATTACAGGATTTACCAGGGAAAGCTGGGTCCTATCTAAAGCATAGATTCCCACTTAATTCAAGTCTTAAAGGATGGTGGTAAATATAATAACAATGTACTTAAGTATATGGACTCAAGATTGAGATTAAATTGCATTCAAATCCCAGCACCATTACTAACTACCTCTGTATCCTTTGCCAAGTTATTTCAACTCTTTCAGCAACAATTTCTTTATCTATAAAGATGGGGGTAGGAACAAGTAATAATGATACCTAGCACATCAAACCGTTAGGAAGATTATTTGGCATATGATGCATGTAAATGCTTAGCCTACGAAAATGCCCAAAATGTCACATTTTAGGAAAATGCATTCCAAGTAGAACAAGATAAAGGAAGTCTGGTATTAGGTATATGAGGAGAAATTGCAACTGATAAGACTTGAAAGGATTCATTATGGGTCATGGAAGACCCAGAAGGTTATGCTAAAGGGATGGGTCTTATCTTGTAGTCACTATGGAAGAACAGAAAGTTTATGAATGGACTAGTCCAAACAACATCAAATACAGTCTCACAAAATAGTTTCAATTTTCTAAATAGCTTTCTTTTTTTTTTTTTTTCCTTTGGCAGTGCTGGGATTGAACCCAGGGCCTTGTGCATGCTAGGCAAGAACTCTAACACTATGCTTCTTCCCTGGCCCAAAGTATTGATTTTGAATGGGAAAACAAATCAATTCTTTCAGGCAGCCTGAACTCACAAAAGTAGTCATATCATGTCTATTCAGCCCCATTGTCAGCATTGCTTATAACATATTCAATTTTTATTGTTTTATAATTACATAGTTGGAATAATAATAAAAATTGACATTTGAACATTTTACCTTGTACCAAAGACTGAAAATTCTGTCTATTACACTTCACTGTAAATGTACAATTATGAAGAAGAGCCATTGTTACTCTGATATTCTAAATTATTCCTTGGAGTTGGACAATGCAGAAGAATAAAAGTAAAATGAAAGTAGTGTTTGCAAAGAAGGTTAATTTATTAACAGGAAGTTAGGAAATTACAGCCAGTACCCAATCCTCCAGGGGTCAGGAATACTGGACCTCACTTGCCAAGAAAATTTAAATGTCATAGTTGAAATGGTCCTGAGGCCAAAATAGAGAAGTCCAAAAGTGGGGAGTCAATCTGAGGTTCACCAAGGGGAGTGGGGATGAGAGAAGAGACAAATAAAGGAATAAAGCAGTACTGAAGGAATAAATACAGTATTAAAAATAAAGCAGTATTGAAAACTGCTTTTATTTCAATAAAGCAGTATTGAAAACCAGAGGATGAAATAGGTTAATAGCTAAAACTGGATATGAGGCCAAAACAGATGCAAGCTTGGAGAATAAAGATATTGGAGAATGTGTGGAGTCATATCCATGAAACTAAGGACAGAATTAGACATAGTAGATTTGATTCTGGATGATATGGACTAATGATTTAATTGGACAATGAAATGAATCTGACATAGTTTTCCCATGTACATATATGAAAACAACATAGTGAATCCCACCACCATGTACATCCATAAGAATGGAACCTTAACTAGAATGAGATATATTCCGTGCTTGTATAATTATATCAAAATGGATTCTGCTGTCATATGTAACTAAAAAGAACCAATTTAAAAAAGAAAATAATGAGGGAAAAAGTTGGGAGTCTGTTTATAAATCCTGAATAAACTGTGAAATTACAGAGAACGTAAAGACATGATGGCCTCATACTTGAATTGGAGATATTTGTAGAAGGACTCTTAACTTACAGTTGAATGGAAATTGAATGGAAGTAGTTTTCTCTGGGAAACATAACTATTGATTTTTATGCTATAAAAAGTTTTGTAAACTAGTAGGTTTAAGCCATTCAGATATGCATTCTTTCTCCTTCTTGCCACTGTGCTTACGAGAGAATGAGGGAAAATGTCAGTTAATGATTTTTGAAATGACATTTGGCACAATATGGAAATAGCTAAGCAATTTATAGTACATCAACCTGTTGAAATTCCACAGAGCATGAAAACAGATATACAAAAACTGAGGTAAAATGGAAAACTAAGTTTTAATAAAGGACAAAATATTATGCAAAGTCCAATTATAGCTATAGGAGTACATATTTATAAATATATTAATAGAGACTGGAAAGAAACATGGAGAAAAAGTATTGTTACAGTGGTGAAGCTATAAATATTCTTTACAGAAATTTTGTAGTTGACTCCTTTAACAATGCTTTTTATTTCATCTTCAAGAGTAATTAATGCTTTTTCACAAAATGTTTAAGGAGTAAATAATTGTGGGAAGAAAAAAGTAAGAGTTCTCTAATTCAGTATTCATTTTCATTCATTTACATATATTCCTGCATATAATGGAAAGATGAGTCCATTCCCTAGTTTGGGACAATGATTGAAGATTACACTCTTGACTCCCTTCTTTTCTCGATTTATTCTCTCTTTCTGGCGGACATGTCCACAGCTTAGTTGTGTCAGATCAGTGGGGTAGGTTGCAAGAAAGCCAAAGAAATTGCCCAGAGACAGCATAGGAGACATGATTTATTGGGGAAAACTTATGGGAGACAGTGACTGCTCCAAGAAGAGTTCAATGGTGACAGGCTCAACAGACAGCACCACTATCCCTCAAGGTGCTTTGCCAAGCAGTGCCTCCTCTCTTCTCAGTGTTTTTTCCAGTGATGACTGGCTGGATAAGTGACATGTGTCCTTTCCACAGTGCCCTCAGTTCCATGCCTGTACCCATTAGAGAGAGGTTTTGTATCTTCAACTGCAGAAGCAGTCACATCATCAGTGTTAGCTTCCTTGAATGACCAGTATCCCAAGGAGCAACTGTTCTGGTGTACATGCAAGAATGTAGCTTTCTACAGATAACACTGTGTTGCCCTAGTTCCCAGTGTGCTTAAGCGAAAACTAATGTCCTTCAAGATAATATATTTCTGGTCTTATCACCAGGCCTGCTCTCATTGTTCCCTTAACTTGGCTAGGTTTTTTGGGGGAGCAGAAAGAGAGCTTTCAGGGACATGGTATTTTCCTATTCCCCCTTTCTTTAGGGATGACACACTGGCTGATATCATATACTAACTTCAGCTACCAACTATGTGTTAGTGATTTTCAAGTTTTGACTTCCATCCTGGTTTTCTTTCCTGATCTTCAGACCATCAGCTAACCACAAAATTAGGAAATTTTGGATAGGCCATGAATCCCTTAAATTCATTATTTCTATCATTTTCCCACCTTCCAAACTTGTTTCTCCTCCTCATTCTCTACTTCAATTAATTGTGGTTCAATTAATTGTGCAGATGAAATTCCTTGACTCTTTCCTTTCCTTTACCAGCAATACTAAAGCAATTTGCCTATTCCATCAATTCCGTGTTCACGGTATCTTAACTAGACTGTATGTTCCTCAAAGACAGACAGTGTTGTGTGGATTTCTGTGTCCCTGGAGGTATTACCGTGCCTGAAACATTGAAGATACTCTTTTGGTTTGAATTAAATTGAATTTGATGACTGGATATTGACCAGTGTTCATCCTTCCTTGCCTCTTCTCAAAACTACAGGTCCTAGGATACAGTTTGGTTATAAACAAATTAGCACATCAGAGAGCTATTTTTAACCAGAATGTGTTCTGTTGGTCTCTGACATGTGGGCCAGTTAGGAAGCCAAGTCCCAGGACCCAATGTCTAAGTGTTCATTCTTTCCTGCCATGAGCCTACTGTAAGTGCAGGCAAGCCAGAGAAAATAGCAGCAATCCTATCAGAATAGGGACAAAGGAGTGATTCATTTATCAACTATCTGGAATTTGGAAAGGGAATGAGAGATCCATCTGTCAAAATCTCACCATCTATCAGCAGTATGTTGCCCTGGGCTACCAGCCTGCTTTTAGCTACCTACTATTTTTCAATTTTTTTCTCTGATCTCACAAAGGTTCTTGGGTTAACTTCTGAGTTGTATAAAAACAATCGAAGATCCATCACAAAATGTAGGATTAGCACTGACTTAAGTGTTAGGAAACCTCTGTCCTAATCATGAGTCTGCTTCTAACTTACTATGGAATATTAGGGTAACTTCCTCCCTCTAGGTTTATTTCCTCTAATCTATAAAAAGATGAGTTTGGACCAGGTCATATATAAAGTCCTTTCATACTGTGACATTTTGTAGAGTGTGACTACAATGGTGATCCCTGCAGAGTAGTATGTGCTGAATAAAATTCTTATTGAATAAATGTGTACAAATGATGAAGTGCTTGAGCTTGTGATATAGGTTGTAAGGGTTGCATAAATTTAGGTAGAAGAAGGTTTGGAGCACCAAAGAGAAAGGGAAGGCATTCCAACCAAGATTATCATTTCTATGTTTAAGTTTTGGGAGAAATGCTTGAACTAGTTCCTAAAAGCCCAGAATATGGATAATTGTGTTGTTACTTATTTCTGTAATTCTTATCCTTTCTATTTTCTCTTTGATTAGTGAGATGGGTGAGTGAAAAGGAAAGGAGGAGAAAAATCTTCTATATTATAGGAACTATAGTTAGTATTATATTTAACCCTCACAACCACCACCAGAAAAGGAACTTTATTATCTCCATTTATTTGAAGATTTAAAATCTTTTAAAATCTTTTTAAAAGCCTGAGAGAGGTTCAGTAAACTCACCAAGTTTACATTCATAGTAAGGAGACAGTCTAGGAATTGAACACAGATATTAATGCTAAAACCCTTGCTCCTCCCACTACTATGCTACTTCTAGCCATAAATCTTTCATTCAATGAGCCGATCCAAAACTTTGAGTGCATTGAATATAAATCCAGAACCTTATCATGAGCTCTGGAGATCCTAAGAATTTAAAAGATTTGTTTCCTAATTTCCTGCAATAGTATTTATACATCTCCTAAAAGAAATTAAATGACCCTAAAACATTGGGTAAAATGTTAGAATTGATCATAATTAGATTAATGCAAATGTTAACAAGTGAGATACCATTTCTCTTGTATAAAGTTGGCAAAAATTGAAAAGAGTAACAGGACGTAGGATGTAGCTCACTTACCTAGCATTCAAAAGGCCCTGGCTTTGATCCCCAGCAACACACACACACACGTGCATGCATGCACACACACACACACACACACACACACACACACACACACATACAGAATGACAATACATTGTTTGTTGTGTTATGGGAAATGCAAATTGGTACAACACTTCCAGAGAGCAATATGATAATATCTGACAAAATTATACATTTTGACCCAGTTATCCTCCTCCAGAACACAACTTTAAAGATATACCTCCAACAATGTGAAAGTACGTACCACAGGCTACTGTTTGCAATTGTAAAATATTAAAACAACCTATGTTCACAAACTTAAACAAACCATGGTATGTTCAATGAAGTACTCTATCAACTATATGTTGCTGTATAACAAATAACCACAAACTTAGTGATTTAAAATCATGTATTCATTATTTTAAAGTTCCAGGGTGAGGGATCCTGGCACATCTTAACTGGGTCTTCTACGTAAGAGTGCTTACAAAACTGCAAGGAGGGTATTGGCCAAGACTGGGAGTCATCTGAGGATTGACTGGGGAAGGACTGACTTCTAAACTCATATGGTTGTTGGCAGGATTCAGTTCCATGAGGATTGTTAGATTAAGGTCCTCAGCTCCATTCTGGCTATCAGCTGAAATCTCTCCTCATCAACTACAGGTTTCCTATAGTTTCTTGCCATGTTGACCTTTCCATATGTTGGCTTCTGTCATCAAAGGTAGAAAAGAGATTCAACGTAGACAATCCTCTAGAAAGACAAAGTAGCAATGTTATGCAAAATAACCATGGAAGTGATATTTCATCACCTTTGCCATGTTCTATTGGTTAGAAGTAACAGGTCATGCCCACACTCAAGTGAAGGGAATTACACAAGGGTAGGAACATTAAGAGGCAGAAATCATGGAGCAACCTTAGAGTTTGTTTGTCATGAGTACTATGTACCTATATTAGAAAAAGAACAATGAATCTGGGTGCATGCCTGAGATCCCAGATGCTTGGGAAACTGAGGCAGGAAGATCATAAATTTGAGGCCAGCCTGGTCAACTTAGTGAGACCTTGTCTCAAAATAATACTTTAAAAGTCAAAAGATGTATCTCAGTGATAGAGCATATGTGTAGCATGCACAAAGCTCTAGGTTCACTCCCCAGTACCACAAAACAAAACAAAAAAAAGGATAACTTGGTATGATTTATAAGACATACTGTTAAGAGAAGAAATCAATGTATAAAAGGAAATCAATAGTATATTACCCTTCATGAAAGAAAAAGAAATATTAGAACATAAATATGTATTTATTTAACTTGTGCAAAATAATACAGGAAGGATAGAGCATTAACTAAAGAGGCTTGTTATCTACATGGGGCAGTTGTGAAAGTAGTGGACAGAATGGGAAAATGGAACAGGCAGTTGTGCTGATTTGGTTTTCGTTGATGTGAAAAAATACTTGAGAAAATAAACTTAAAGGAGGAAAGAATTATTTTGACTCAGAGTTTCAAAGGGTTCAGTCCACGATCAGCTGGCTCCTTGCTGTGAACCTGGGTTGAGGCAGAGCATCACAGCAGAGAGGATATGGTGGAGCAGAGCTACTCACCACATAGCAGTCAAAAAGAACAGGGAGAGAGGGTGGTGGGAAGGAGCCAGGAATAAAATATACCCCCAGATCATGTCCACAGTGACCTACTTCCTCCAATTAGACCCCAACTTCTACACTTTCCATCAACTTCCAATAGACCATGCAATTATAAACTCATCAATGGACTAACCCATTGGTGAGATCAGAGTCCTCATGATCCAATTACTTCTCAAAAGCCACATCTTTGAACATTACTGCATTGAGAACCAAGCCTCCAACACATGAGCCTTTGAGGGTCATTCCTGATCCAAACTATAACAGTAGTAAAAGATAAGATATGAGTAACCCTTGTCTGAACGTGTCTTTTTGTATGACTTTGACTCTTAGTACCACAGCAGTGCTTCACATGCTTCCAAAATTAACTAAAATCAGCCCTAAAGGGGGTAGGTGTAGGGAAAGAATGCAAAATGAAATATAAACAGTAACAAATGTATATAATGGTACTAAAAATGTACACTATTACTACAATATAACTGAAACAGGTGAGGAAGAAGAGAACTAATGAGCTGGGCATGGTAGTGCATGCCTGCAATTCTAGAAACTTGGGAGGCTGAGAAAAGAGGATCACAAGTTCAAGTCCACCTTAAACAATGTAAAGAGAACTTGTTTCAAAATAAAAAATAAAAAGGGCTGTAAACATAGCTCAGTGTAAGAGCACTCCTAGGTTTAATCCCCAGTACTGCAAACAACAATAACAAAACACTAATGTGAGTGATATGGGTTGAGGTTTGTCTACTAACACAAAAAAAGATATTCTGAGGGTCTGGGATTGTAGCTCAGTGGTAAAGTGATTGCCTAGCACATGTGAGGTACCAGGAAATTAAAAAAAAAGATATGTTGAAGAACTAACTCCTAGTACCTCAAACTGTAACTTGGAAATAAGAGTGATTAAGTTAAAATGACACCATCAAGTTGGGTCCCAATCAAATATGAATTATGTCATTATTAAAAGGGGAAAATTGGATACAGAGAGAGACATGCACAGATGTCAGATGATATGAAGAGATAGAAATAAAGGGAGAAAATCACATGAAGATGAAAGCAGAGATTGGAGTAATACATCTACAAGCCACAGATTGCTAGTAAACAACCACAAGCTAAGAGAGAAGCATGGAACATATTCTACTTCACGGCTCTTAAGAAATCAACTTTGTTGTCAACTGAATTCTAGACTTCTAGCCTTCTTAACTGTGAGGACAACTGGTTTTTGGTATTTAGATTCTATATTAATACAATCCAAAGACAGTATGTTAGAAGAAATGTCAGAAAAGAACTTCAGATTATACATGATAAAGATGATTTGCGAAGCAAAGGATGAGATAAGAGAGCAAATGCAGGCAATGAATGATAATACCAATAAGCTGAAAGAGCACCTGCAGGAAGCAAAACATCATTGCAACAAAGAGATAGAGATTCTCAAAAAAACAAAACAAAAACAAAAACAAATGGAAATCATTGAAATGAGGAAAACAATAAACCAAATAAAAAACTCAATGGAAAGCATCACCAACAGACTAGACCACTTGGAAGACAGAACCTCAGACAATGAAGACAAAATATTGAATCTTGAAAATAAAGTCACCCAAAGAGAGAAGATGGTAAGAAATCATGAACAGAATCTCCAAGAACTATGGGACATCATGAAAAGACCAAATTTAAGAATTATTGGGATTGAGGAAGGCACAGAGATACAAACCAAAGGAATGAACAACCTATTCAATGAAATAATATCAGAAAATTTCCCAAACCTGAAGAATGAAATGGAAAATCAAATACAAGAGGCTTACAGAACACCAAATGCACAGAATCACAACAGATCCACACCAAGGCATATAATAATGAAAATTCCTAACATTCAAAATAAAGATAGGATTTTGAAGGCCACGAGAGAAAAACATCAGATTACATATTGGGGGAGACCAATACAGATAGCAGCCGACTTCTCAACCCAGACTCTAAAAGCTAGAAGGACCTGGAACAACATATTTCAAGCTCTGAAAGAATATGGTTGCCAACCAAGAATCCCATACCCAGCAAAACTAACCTTCAGATTTGAAGATGAAATAAAATCCTTCCATGATAAACAAAAGTTAAAAGAATTTACAAATAGAAAGCCTGCACTACAGAATGTTCTCAACAAAATATTCCATGAGGAGGAAATGAAAAACAACAATGGAGGTCAGCAAAGGGAGGAACTACCTTAGAGAAAAAGCACTCAAAGGAGAAACCAAGCCAACTTAAAAACCAAAAATAAGCCAAATGACTGGGAATACAAATCATTTCTCAATAATAACCCTGAATGTTAATGGCCTAAACTCATCAATCAAAAGACATAGACTGGAAGAATGGATTAAAAAGAAAGACCTACCAATATGCTGCCTGAAAGAGACTCATCTCATAGAAAAAGACATTCACAGACTAAAGGTGAAAGGATGGGAAAAAACCTACCATGCACATGGACTCAGTAAAAAAGTGGGGGTTTCCATCCTTATATCAGATACAATGGACTTCAAGCCAAAGGTAGTCAGAAGGGATAAAGAAGGACATTTCATACTGCTTAAGGGAATGATAAATCAGGAAGACATAATGATAGTAAATATTTATGCCCCAAACAATGGTGCATCCCTGTATATCAAACAAATCCTTCTCAATTTCAGGAATCACATAGACCACAACACAATAATTCTGGGTGACTCTAACACACTGCTGTCACCACTAGATAGATCTTCCAAACAAAAATTGAACAAAGAAACCATAGAACTCAATAACACAATCAATAACCTAGACTTAATAGACATATATAGAATATTCCATCCATCAAAGAGCGGATTCACTTTCTTCTCAGCAGCACATGGAACCTTCTTGAAAATAGACCATATGTTATGCCACAAAGCAGCCCTTAGGA
This sequence comes from Sciurus vulgaris, assembly GCF_902686455.1. Lineage (NCBI taxonomy): Eukaryota > Metazoa > Chordata > Mammalia > Rodentia > Sciuridae > Sciurus > Sciurus vulgaris. The sequence goes on along the minus strand of NC_136471.1, from coordinate 75,206,227 downwards.
AATGCAAAAAAATAGAGATACTGCCTTGTGTTCTATCAGATCATAATGGACTGAGAGTAGAAATCAATGACAAAATAAAAAACAGAAATTACTCCAACACCTGGAGACTGAATAATATGCTATTGAATGAAACATGGATAACAGAAAACATCAGAGAGGAGATAAAAAAATTCTTAGGGGTCAATGAGAATGACCATAAAACATATCAAAATCTCTGGGACACTATGAAAGCGGTACTAAGAGGAAAATTCACTGCATGGAGCACATTCCAGAAAAGAATGAAAAGTCAACAATTAAATGACCTAACATTACAGCTCAAAGCCCTAGAAAAAGAAGAACAGAATAACAGCAAAAGTAATAGAAGACAGGAAATAACTAAAATCAGAGCTGAAATCAATGAAATTGAAACAAAAGAAACAATTCAAAAATTGACAAAACAAAAGGTTGGTTCTTTGAGAAAGGAAACAAAATAGACAAACCCTTAGCCACACTAAGAAAGAGAAGGAGAGAGAAAACTCAAATTACTAAAATTCATGATGAAAAAGGAAATATCACGACAGACACCACTGAGATACAGAACATAATGAGAAGCTACTTTGAAATTCTGTATTCCAACAAAACAGAATCTACCAAAGACATTGACAAATTTCTAGAGACATATGCTCCTCCCAAACTGAACCAGGAGGACATACACAATTTAAACAGATCAATATCAAGCAATGAAATAGAAGAAGCGTTTAAAAACCTACCATCCAAGAAAAGCCCAGGTCCAGATGGATTCTCAGCCGTTCTTCAAAGAAGATCTTATTCCAATACTTCTCAAAGTATTCCAGGAAATAGAAAAGGAGGGTACCCTACCAAACTCATTCTATGAAGCTAATATCACCCTCATACCCAAATCAGGCAAAGACACATCAAGGAAAGAAAATTTTAGACCAATATCCTTGATGAATATAGATGCAAAGATCCTTAACAAAATATTGGCAAACCATATCCAAAAGCATATTAAGAAAATCGTGCACCACGATCAAGTGGGTGTCATCCCTGGAATGCAAGGATGGTTTAACATCCATAAATCAATAAATGTAATCCATCATGTCAATAGACTTTAGGATGAGAATCACATGGTTATTTCAATTGACACAGAAAAAGCGTTTGACAAAATACAACACCCCTTCATGCTCAAAACACTTGAAAAAATAGGGATAGTAGGAATATACCTGAACATTGTAAAGGCTATTTATGCTAAGCCCATGGCCAACATCATTCTTAATGGAGGAAAACTGAAACCATTTCCTTTAAAAACGGGAACAAGACAGGGATGTCCTCTTTCACCAATTCTATTCAACATTGTCCTCGAAACTAGCCAGAGCAATTAGGCAGACTAAAGAAATTAAAGGGATACGAGTAGGAAAAGAGGAACTTAAGCTGTCACTATATGCTGATGACATGATTCTATATTTAGAGGATCCAAAAAACTCCTCCAGAAAACTTCTAGACCTCATCAATGAATTCAGCAAAATAGCAGGCTATAAGAGCAACACGCATAAATCTAAAGCATTTTTATACGCAACCAATGAAACATCTGAAAGGGAAATGAGGAAAACAACTCCATTTGCAATAGCCTCAAAAAAAAAAAAATAAAATACTTGGGAATCAATCTAACCAAAGAAGTAAAAGATCTCTACAATGAAAACTACAAAACATTGAAGAAATTCCAATTAAAATCCCAATGATGTACCTTAAAGAAATAGAGCAAGCAATCATGAAATTCATCTGGAAGAATAAGAAACCCAGAATAGCTAAAACAATCCTTAGTAGAAAGAATGAAGCAGGGGGTATCGCAATACCAGAACGTCAACTATACTACAAAGCAATAGTAACTAAAACGGCATGGTATTGGCACCAAAATAGACAGGTAGATCAATGGTACAGAATAGAGGACATGGACACAAACCCAAATAAATACAATTTTCTCATACTAGACAAAGGGGCCAAAAATATGCAATGGGGAAAAGATAGCCACTTCAACAAATTGTGCTGGGAAAAGTGGAAAACCATATGCAACAGAATGAAATTAAACCCCTATCTCTCACCCTGCATAAAAATCAACTCACAATGGATCAAGGACCTTGAAATCAGACCATAGACCTTGCATCTTATAGAAGAAAAAGTAGGTCCAAATCTTCACCTTGTTGGCTTAGGATCAGACTTCCTTAACATGACTCCCATAGCACAAGAAATAAAAGCAAGAATCAATAACTGGGATAGATTCAAACTAAATAGCTTTCTCTCAGCAAAGGAAACTATCAGCAATGCGAAGAGAGAGCCTACAGAGTGGGAGAATATCCATTGTGAGATACAGCCACATCAATGTTCATAGCTGCTCAATTCACAATAGCCAGATTGTGGAACCAACCTAGATGTCCTTCAATTGATGAATGGATAAAGAAACTGTGATATATATATATATATATATATATATATATACACACACACACACACACACACACACACACACACACACAATGGAATATTACTCAGCTAGAAAAAATAATAAAATTATGGCATTTGCAGGCAAATGGATGAAATTGGAGAATATCATGCTAAATGACATAAGCCAATCTCAAAAATCCAAAAAGTGAATGATCTCACTGATAAGCGGATGATGACACATAAAGGGGGGTGGGAGGGGGGAAGAATGGAGGAAGGAGGGACTGTATAGAGGGAAAAGAGGCGTGGGAGGGGTGGGGGTGAAGGAAAAAATAACAGAATGAATCAAACATCATTACCCTATGTAAATGTATGATTACACAAATGGTATGCCTTTACTCCATGTACACACAGAAACAACATGTATCCCATTTGTTTACAATAAAAAATTAAAATAAAAAAATGTGTCATGGTCATGAAATAAGAAATGAAATAAGGAACTGTCACAGAGTGGAGTAGGGTAAGAAGGATCAACAATTAGTGCAATGTGAGACCTTGGATTAGATACTGGAATATAAAAAACCCATTTAAGGAAAACTGTTTGGGCTGGAGTTGTGGCTCAGTGGTAGAGCACTTGCCTACATGTGTGAGGCACTGGGTTTGATTCTAAGCACCACATCAAATAAATGAATAACATAAATGTCTATCAACAGCTGAAAATATTTTTTTGTGGTGCTGGGGATTGAACCCCGGGCCTTGTACATGCGAGGCAAACACTGTACCAACTGAGCTGTATCCCCAACCCCTAAAAATATTTTTTAAAAAAGACAAACTGGTGACATTGGAATAGCATCTGTAATTTACTTGTAATATCAAATCATTAATTTCCTGGTCTTGATCATTATGTTCTAATTATCTAAGTTATTAACATTAGGGAAAACTGGTGATGGATATATGTGAGCTTCCTGTACCATTTTTGCAAATTGTTTAGAAGTTTACAAATATTTCCAAATAAAAAGTTTAAAAATTATTCTTTTGAGGAGATTTTCCCATTAGTTAGCAATCATGCTTGATGGGAACTGTGTCAACAGGAGACAGATTGATATATAATAATCCCTTCTTATATATATTATCTCACTTTACCTTCCCAACAGTGCTGTGAATAGGAAAGAGATTATTACTCACAATATATAGTAAGGAGAGGAAGTCTAAAAGAAATTAAGTAATTTAAAGGTCATTCAATAATTCTTTTTCTAGCACGGTAAAACCAGGAAAAGCCTGTTTCTCTGCTTGATTAAAACTGAAAGTTCTGAATGGATGCAGAAACCAACCGTCCAAAGACATTAAAAAAACAACAAAAGTTAAAAAGAAGTCAAAGAGATGTCTGGCAGGACAATGGTCTCAACAGCTAAAAGTCCAATAAAAAGTCACTATTTATTCTCAGACAAAAAGGGAAAAGGGACCCTACGGGCTAGAAAGGGTTCAGTCGGGAGGTTAGGGGGAGAGAAAAACAAAAGATGATATTTTAATTCTATATATGAACCAGCACAATCTTGAACTCACGGCTAAACAGCACATATGTAGAAAGACCCAAAGCAGTTTATCAAAGGCTTTGAAAACAGAACAGTTTTAAGTCATGACCCAAGTCTCAAACTGACCTATGGGTGATACATTTGTGAGGCAAAAAAAAAGAACCAAAGGAGCATAGGCAGGACTTTGAACATTGAAATGAGATTAGATCCATGCTCAAGGAATGGAAGAAAAAACTCATGGTATAAACACAGTTGGATTGATTGTCTACTGAAAGAATAAGAAGAAAAATAACACTCTCCAGAAGATTATGGTAGAATAGAACATCTACATAACACAACATTAAAAAAAGGAAGTAAGAAAAAAAGGGCCAGTTTTTGATGGGAAATATTCCCTAATGTATGCCAATTGTGGGATTATCAAAATTATGGGATTATAAAAGACTATGGAGAAGATGTTTTAACTATGCTCCATGAAATAAAATTAAGTACATTTTCAATGGATGGAAGGATAAAAGTTCTTAGCAGAGAAATGGAAATGATAAAATAAGAATAAAATGTAAATTTTAGAACTGAAAAAAGCAATATCTGAAAAAACACTTCAATACCTGGCTTATTAGGAGAATGAAGATGACAAAAGAGTCAATTAACTTGAAGTCAGATCAAAAGAAATTATCCAATTTGAAAAAAAAGAAAATCTTTGAAAAAGATAGAGTCTCAGGGAACTATGAGACAATTAAAAAGTTCTAAATTTCATGTCAATGTATCTGTGAGGTGAGGAGTAAGGTAGTAGGGAAAAAAATGAAGAAATAATGACTGAAAACTCCCCAAATTTACAGATGCAAGAAGCTCAGCAAATTCCAAAAAGGATAAACTCAGAGAAAACCATGTTTAGACACATAATACTCAAATTACTGAAAATCATATGCTGTGTTGTCCAGCAAAGTAGAATGAATATAGTTAACAATAATGCATTATGTCTCAAAAGAGAAGAGAGTATTTTCAGTGTATTCACCATAAAGAAATGAAAAAAGTATAAGGTGATAGATATGCCAATAATCCTGAGTTGATCACTACACCATATGTACATGAATTGAAACATTAGACTGTACCTCATAAATATGTTCATATATTGTGAGTCAAACAAAAGAAAGTAAAAGAAAAGAAAAATCTGTAAATAAGCTAGGAAAAAAGGATACATTCAATATAGTAGGACAATGATTTAAAATATCGAAGTATTCATTAAAACCGTGGAGGCCATAAGACAGTGGAACAACAATTTTAAAGTGCTTAAAGAAAAGAACTGTTGACCTTGAATTCTAGGTTCAGAGTTTAAAAACATCCTACGGAAATAAAGAAATTCTCAGTTGATGGGTAAATAAGAGAAAACATTGACAGAAGACCCATTCTGAAACAAATGCTAAAGAAACATATTTAGATTAGAGGACATGATCAAAGATATTTAGTTCTTTGGGCATCAAGGAAGAGGAAAGGAATGATAAATATCCAAGTAAATATGAAAGAGTATTTGTTCCTCTTAAATTTGAAAGAATAAGTAGAATATTGGAAGTCAAACTTATCAACTTAAGGAGTTTTCATTGTATATTGATGTCATACACATGACATCTATAAAATAAAAGTCATTGATGGGAGGATGAAGGGACATTTATGGTAGTAAGTTTTTGTCTGACAAAAGTGGTAAAATAGTAATCCTAATTTGACTCTCAAAAGTCAGGTATTATCCAACTGAGCAGCAACTACCCCCACCTTTACTTTATAGTGACCCTATTCTCTGTTCACTACCTGCTCCAGAGTTCATAGGTCGTAGATATACACATTGAAGTGTACTTATCTCTACTAGTTTCTTAGCTTCAAAGGTGTTCGTTTAAAAAATTCTCCCAATATTTTGGGAGACAATAAAATAAAATGTTTTAAATGATAAAAAATGTCAGGTATTACAATCCTTAGAGAAACCATTAAAATATAAAATGTTATGGTTAAAAAGCAAACAAACTTCTGATGTCCAGTCTGGCATATAAGGAGTTTGGAAGTCATCACTACTATCTAACAACAAGTAAAAATCTGGGCAAGTGATCTGAATGGACACTTCTCAAAAGAAGAAACACAAATGACCAAAAACTATAAAAGACAGGAACTCCACATTTTCTCTCTTATGTTGAAGATTGAAAAAAAAGTCAACCTGAATGTAGGGTAGTGATTACCAGAGGTTGGGAAGGGTATATGTGGGAGTGGGATATTGAATGAAGGAAAGATGGATTTCATTAGTGCACATTGTATGAATGTGTCAGAATTATATGTACAATTAGTAAAAGTTAATAAAATGTAGAAAAAATGGGGAAATAAACACTTTCTCAGTCAAACAAAACTTGAGGTTAATTTACTGACACTATACCTGTATTGCAAAAAATGTTGAAAGAAGTCCTTCAGAAAGGAGGAATATCATACAGATCAGAATCTTGGACATATATATAACAAAAGGGAGAGCAAAAGCAAAGGAATGTGAAGGAAAATAAAAACATTTTTTTGCAGTACTAATTATTGAACCTGGGTTCTCATTAAGTTTCCCATGTTGATCTCAAATTTATTATCCTTCTGCCTTAGCCTCCAAAGTAGCAGGGATTACAGGTATGCACTACCACATCCAGCAAAAAAAATTTATTTTCTTACTTTTAATTAATCTAACAGAAAACAGCTGGCTCAAAATAATATCAGTCACACACACACACACACACACACACACACACATCCCTACAAAGTGTTATGTATAATTAAAATGAATGACAGTGATGATACAGGGAGGGGAGACAGGAACTTGCATTATTTTGTTATTATAGGGAATTCATACTACCTATGAAGTGATATAGTGTTACTCAAAAGTGGATTTGGAATAGTCGTAAATGTATATTGCAAACTCTACTGCAACCAATAAAAAAGAGAAGTATTACTGATATGCTTTATGTAGGACAAAATGGAATCAGGTAAAATGCTCAATTAAAACCATAAAATGCAGAGAAAGAGCAGAAGACAAAAATAGAAACAAAATCCAAGGCAACAAATAGATAATTGTAACAAACATGGTAGATATTAACTCAGCTATATCAATACTCTCTTTAAATGCCAATGGTCTAAATATACCAATTAAGAGACAGAGGTTGTCACAGTGAATCAAGAAACAAAGCTTGACTATATATTGTCTACAAGGAATCCACTTTAAATATAAATACACATAGATATAAAGTAAGTAAGTGGAAAAAGCTAGACCATGCTAATACTAACCAAAACAGAGTGTGAATAGATACATTAATTTCAGACAGATAGATTATAGGCAGAGCAGAGAAAGTTATAATGGAAATAAAGAGGAGCACTACATAATGATAAAAACGCCAATTCTCAAAGGAGACATAACAATGTCTCCAATACAGTATCAAACTACATGTGGCAAAAAATGGTAAAACTGCAAGAAGGAATAAATGAATCTAGTATTATTGCTGGAGACTTTAACTGCCTCTGTCAGTAATGCACAGATTCAGGAGGCAAAAAAATCACTAAGGACATAGTTAAAACTCAATAGAACCACCAATCAAATAGATCCATAGTTAACATCTATAGGATACTTCATCCAAAACTAGCAGATTACACATTGCTTTCAAGTTCATATAAAAATTCACCAAGATGTGGAAAGACCTCCCATGCTCCTGGATAGGCAGAATTAATATTATTGTCAAAATGGCCATACTACCAAAAGCATTATACAAATTTAATGCAATTCCTATTAAAATCCCAATGACATTCTTCATAGAACTAGAAAAAACAATCATGAAATTCATTTGGAAAAATAAGAGTCCCAGAATAGCCAAAGCAATCCTCAGCAAGAAAGTGAAGCAGGGGCATCACAATACCAGACCTCAAACTGTACTATAGAGTTATGGTAATAAAAACAGCAAGGTATTAGCACCAAAATAGACATGTAGACCAATGGTACAGAATAGAAGACACAGAGACAGACCTACATAAATAGTTATCTCATACTAGACAAAACCACACATAAAAAATTCATTGGAGAAAAGATAGCCTGAGAAAAATGGAAAGCCACATGTAACAAAATGAATTAAAACTTTATCTCTCACCCTACATGAAATTCAACTCAAAGTAGATCAAAGACTTAGGCACTAGAACAGAGACCCTGTGCCTACTAGAAGAAAAAATTGGCCCAAATTTTCACCATGTCAGCCTAGGATCTGATTTCCTTAATGAGACTCTTAAAGCGCAAGAAGTTAAATCAAGAATCAATAAATGGGATGGACTCAAACTTAAAAGCTTCTTCTAAGCAAAATAGACAATAATGTGAAGAGAGAGCATACATACTGGGAGAAAATCTTTACCACATGCACCTCAGATAAAGCATTAATCTCTAGGATATATAAAGAACTCAAAAAACTTAACACCAAAAAAAAAAAAAAAAATAACCCTATCAATGGGCTAAGGAACTGAACAGACACTTCACAGATGAAGATATACAATCAATCAACAAATACATGAAAAAATGTTCAACATTTCCAGCAATTAGAGAAATGCAAATAAAAACTTTTCTAAGATTTCATCTTACTCCAATCAGAATGGCAATTATCAAGAATACAAGCAACAATAAATGGTGGCAAGGAAGTGAGGAAAAAGGTACACTCATACATTGCTGGTGGAAATGCAAATTGGTGCAACCACTCTGGAAAGCACTATGGAGATTCCTCAGAAAACTAGGACTGGAACCACCATTTGAACCAGCTGTCCCACTCCTAGATTTATACTCAAACGACTTAAGATCAGCATACTACAGTGACACAGCCACATCAATGTTTATAGCAGCTCAACTCACAATAGCTAAACTATGGAACCAAACTAGGTGTCCTTCAACAGATGAATGGATAAAGAAAATGTGATATATGTGTATGATGGAATATTACTCAGCTTTAAAGAATGAAATTGTAGCATTTGTTGGTAAATGGATGGGGTTAGATAATATCATGCTAAGTGAAATAAGCCAAACCACAAAACCAAAGGCTGAATGTTTCTCTGATATGTGGATGGTAATCCACCGTAAGTGGGGAGTGGGCTTGAGGGAAGAATAGAGTTACTTTATGTTAGGTAGAGGGGAGTGAAGGGAAGGGAAGGGGTATAGGGGTAGGAAAGATAGTAGAGTGAAACAGACATTATTACCTCATGTACATATTGACTGCATGACTGATGTGATTCTACAATATGTATAATCAGAAAAATGAGAGTTTGTAGTCCATTTATGTATGATCTATCAAAATGTATAAATGTATTCTACTGTCGTGTATAACTAATTAGAACACATAAAAAAATTTTAAAAACTCACCAAGATGGATGATGTTGTAAGGCCATAAAACATGTTAGAGATGGAACTGTATCTCAGTGTAGAGCAACTGGTAAGCATGTGCAAGACTCTGGGTTCAATTCCCAGTACCACCCCCCCAAAACAAACAGATCATACACACACACACACATACACACACAAACACACACATCCTTAACAAATTGAAAAGAAAATAAATCATACAATACCTGATCTCAAATCATAATGAAATTAAACAAGAAATTAATAACAAAAAGGTAGCTGGAAAATCCCCAAGTACTTAGAGAAGAAGCAACACACCTCTACATAATATACAAATCAAAGGCAATCAACCTAAATGCCCATCAATAGGTGAACAGGTAAAGAAAATGTGGTATATACATATAGAGGAATATTATTCAGCCTTAATAAAAGAAAATCATTCCATTTGTAACAACATGAATGAACCTGGAGGACATTATGCTAAGTAAAATAAGCCAAACACTTATGAACAACTACTGCATAATACCACTTAACTGAGTAATGTAAAATAGTCAAACTCAGAAGCAGAGATTGGAATGGTTGTTATCAGGGGATTCAGTGAGGGGAAACAGAGTTATTACACAAAGGGCATAAAGTTTTTGGTTATACAAGCTGAGTTAAGTCCGAGATATCTATTATTCAACAACATAATATCCTTTTAATAATACTATATTGTATACTTAAATTTTTGCTGTATTAGGCCTTATATGTTCTAATCACGTGCCAAAAAAATGGTACTAAATAAGAAAACTGGAGAGAACTTTTGGAGATTACTGATGGGTTTATGGTATCAATAATGCTAATGGTTTCATGGGTGTGTACTTATTTCCAAAGTCATCAAGGTGTATATATTAAATGTTTACACCTTTTCGCATGTCAATTACACCTCAGTGAAGTGGTTTCACTTCAAGAAGAAATACTAAAAGAAATTTAGAAATATGTGAATTAATTAAAAATGAAACTATAACTTATCAAAATTTGTGGGATGCAGTAAAAACAGTGCTTAGGGGAAATTTTACAGCATTGAGTATATATATTAGAAAAGAAGAAAAATATAAAATCAATCATCTAAGTTTCTACATTAAGAAAATAAAAAAGAACAAATTAAACTCAAATCAAGTAAAGGAAAGGAAACTACCACAAATGGAGCAGAAATCAATAGTGGAAGTAGAAAACAGAAACAGAGAAATACAAAATAGAAATAGAAATCAGAAATAGAAAATCAAGAGAGAAAAATCAGCAAAACCAAAAGTCAGTTTTTCGAAAGGATCAATAAACTGGATAAACTTCAGTTTATGAAAAAAATGAAAATATATGAGTTATCAATATCTGAAATGAAAGAGGGAACATCATTACAGATTTCATGGACATTAAAGGATAATAAAAGAAAATTATGAAAAACTGCACACCTACGTGTTTGGCAACCTGGATGAAAAAATAAACAATTCCTTATAAGACATGATGTGCTGAAATTCATGCAAAAAAATGTAGACAAGTTGAATAGGACTACGGTAATTAAATAAAATTAAATCAATGTTTAATATCCTTCCAAAACAAAAAGGACCTGGTTCAGATAAGTTCACTGGGGAATTCTACAAACATTTAAGGAAAATATGCTGATCATCTACAATCTCTTTCAGAAGATAAGAGCAGAGAGAATAACTTCTAACTCATATCAAGTCGGCATTACTCTAATACCTAAATCAAAGACGTTATACAAAAAATCTATGGATCCATGTCTTTCGTGAGCATAGATCCTCAACAAAATGTTAACAAATCAAATCTAACACTATATAGACAGAATTGTACAAACTCAGAATTGTCAAGTAGGATCAGGTGGGATTTGTCATAGGTATGGAAAGTTGGTTGAACATTTGAGAATCAATTAATGCAATCCATAATATCAGTAGAATAAAGAAGAAAAATCACATGATTTCATCAATAAATGGACAAAAAAATTGACAAAATTCAACATTTATGCTAAAAAAAATAAAAGCCTTAGCAAACTCAGAATAGAGGGAAACTTCCTTGACTTAATATCTACACAAGACCTACAGGTAATATTATAAGTACTGGTGGAAAACGAGAATATCCCCGTGAGGATAAAGAATAAGAATGTCTCCTTCCTTTTACCACTGCTTTGCACCATTGTACTAGAAGTCCTAGATAATACAATAAAAAGCAAAAACAGAAATAAGAGGTATACAGATTGGGAGGGAGGAAATTAAACTGTTGTTTTTGTTTTTTATTTTTGCTTTTTGCAGATGACATGTCCCTCTATGTGGAAAATCTGAAAGAACGACAAACACCTTCTGAAACTAACAAATAATTATAGAGCAAGTTTGCAGGATATAATTAATATATAATTGTAGTCACTTTCCCAAATATTAGCAGTGAACGAATACAATTGAAATTAAAAGCATCATACTATTTACATTAGCACCCCAAAATTTGAATACTTAGATATAAATCAAACAAAATATGTATAACATCTACTTAAGGAAAACTACAGAAGTCTGATGAATGGAATGAAAGGACTAAATAAATGGAGAGGAATTCCATGTTTATGGATATGAAGACTTGGTGTTGTTTTTTTAAAATTTTGTTTTATTGTAAACAAATGGGATACATGTTGTTTCTCTGTTTGTACATGGCGTAAAGGCATACCATTTGTGTAATCATAAATTTACATAGAGTAATGTGGTTTGATTCATTCTGTTATTTTTTCCCTTCCCCCCACCCCTCCCACCCCTCTTTTCCCTCTATACAGTCCTTCCTTCCTCCATACATGCCCCCCTCCCTAACCCTAACTCTAACCCTAACACTAACCCTTCCCTCCCCCCATTATGTGTCATCATCCACTTATTAGTGATATCATTCTTCCTTTGGCTTTTTGAGATTGGCTTATCTCACTTAGCATTATATTCTCCAATTTCATCCATTTGCTGCAAATGCCATAATTTTATCATTCTTTATGGTTGAGTAATATTCCATTGTGTATATATACCACAGCTTCTTTATCCACTCATCAATTGAAGGGCATCTAGGTTGGTTCCACAGTCTGGCTATTGTGAATTGAGCAGCTATGAACATTGATGTGGCTGTATCTCTGTAGTATGCTGATTTTAAGTCCTTTGGGTATAGGCCAAGGAGTGGGATAGCTGGGGCAAATGGAGGGTCCATTCCAAGTTTTCTAAGGAATCTCCACATTGCTTTCCAGAGTGGCTGCACTAATTTGCAGCCCCACCAGCAATGTATGAGTGTACCTTTTTCCCCACATCCTCGCCAACACCTGTTGTTGCTCATATTCTTGATAATCGCCATTCTAATTGGGGTGAGATGAAATCTTAGGGTGGTTTTGATTTGCATTTCTCTTACTACTAGAGATGTTGAACATTTTTCCATATGTTTGTTGATTGCTTGTAGATCTTCTTCTGTGAAGTGTCTATTCATTTCCTTAGCCCATTTGTCGACTGGATTATTTGAATTCTTGGAGTAGAGTTTTTTGAGTTCTTTATAGATTCTGGAGATTAGTGCTCTATCTGAAGAATGATTTGCAAAGATATTCTCCCACTCTGTAGGCTCTTTCTTCGCATTGCTGATAGTTTCCTTTGCTGAGAGAAAGCTTTTTAGTTTGAATCTATCCCAGTTATTGATTCTTGCTTTTATTTCTTGTGCTATGGGAGTCCTCTTAAGGAAGTCTGGTCCTAAGCCGACATGTTGAAGATCTGGACCTACTTTTTCTTCTATAATCTGCAGGGTCTCTGGTCTGATTCTGAGGTCCTTAATCCATTTTGAGTTTAGTTTCGTGCATGGTGAGAGATATGGGTTTAGTTTCATTCTGTTGCATATGGATTTCCAATTCTCCCAGCACCATTTGTTGAAGAGGCTATCTTTTCTCCATTGCATATTTTTGGCACCTTTGTCTAGTATGAGAAAATTGTATTTATTTGGGTTTGTGTCCCTGTCCTCTATTCTGTACCATTGATCTACCTTTCTATTTTGGTACCAATACCATGCCGTTTTCGTTACTATTGCTTTATAGTAGAGTTGAAGATCTGGTATTGCAACACCCCCTGTTTCACTCTTCCTGCTAAGGATTGCTTTAGCTATTCTCGGTTTCTTATTCTTCCAGATGAATTTCATAATTGCTTGCTCTATTTCTGTAAGGTACGTCATTGGGATTTTAATTGGAATTGCATTGAATTTGTATAGCACTTTAGGTAGTATGGCCATTTTGACAATATTAATTCTTCCTATCCAAGAACATGGAAGATCTTTCCATCTTCTAAGGTGTTCTTTAATTTCTTTCTTTAGTGTTGTATAGTTCTCATTGTAGAGGTCTTTCACCTCTTTTGTGAGACTAATTCCCAAGTATTTTATTTTTTTCGAGGCTATTGAGAATGGGGTAGTTTTCCTTATTTCTCTTTCTGAAGATTCATCACTTATGTATAAAAATGCATTGGATTTATGAGCATTGATCTTGTAACCTGCTACTTTACTGAATTCACTTATGAGTTCTAAGAGTTTTCTGGTGGAATTTCCAGGTTCCTCTAAATATATAATCATGTCATCAGCGAACAGGGATAGTTTGAGTTCTTCTTTTCCAATTTGTATCCCTTTAATTTCTTTGGTTTGTCTAATTGCTCTGGTTAGAGTCTCAAGAACAATGTTGAATAGAAGTGGTGAAAGAGGGCATCCCTGCCTTGTTCCAGTTTTTAGGGGGAATGCTTTCAGTTTTTCACCATTTAGAATGATATTAGCCACGGGCTTAGCATAAATGGCCTTTACAATGTTAAGGAATGTTCCCACTATCCCTATTTTTTCTAGTGTTTTGAGCATGAAGGGGTGCTGTATTTTATCAAATGCTTTTTCTGCGTCTATTGAAATAATCATGTGATTCTTGACTTTAAGTCTATTGATATGGTGAATTACGTTTATTGATTTCCTGATGTTGAACCAACCTTGCATCCCTGGGATGAAACCCACTTGATCATGGTGCACTATCTTTTTAATATGTTTTTGTATGCGATTTGCTAAAATTGTGTTGAGAATTTTTGCGTCGATGTTCATTAAGGATATTGGTCTGAAATTTTCTTTCCTTGATGAGTCTCTGTCTGGTTTAGGTATCAGTGTGATATTGGCTTCATAGAATGAGTTTGGGAGAGTTCCCTCCTCTTCTATTTTATGGAATACTTTGAGAAGTATTGGAATGAGCTCTTCTTTAAAGGTTTTGTAGAACTCGGCTGAGAACCCATCTGGTCCCGCACTTTTCTTTGTTGGTAGGCTTTTGATGACTTCTTCTATTTCAGTACTTGAAATTGGTCTATTTAAATTGTGTATGTCCTCCTCGTTCAGTTTAGGCAATTCATATGTCTCTAGAAACCTGTTGATGTCTTCGAAATTTTCTGTTTTGTTGGAGTATAGATTTTCAAAATAGCTTCTAATTATGTTTTGTATTACAATCCTGTCTGTTGTGATATTTCCTTGTTCATTCCGAATTTTAGTGATTTGGGTTTTCTCTCGTCTTCTCTTTGTTAGTGTGGCTAAAGGTTTATCAATTTTGTTTATTTTTTCGAAGAACCAACTATTTATTTTGTCAATTTTTTGTATTGTTTCTTTTGTTTCAATTTCATTGATTTCAGCTCTGAGTTTAACTATTTCCTGTCTTCTACTACTTTTGGTGCTGTTCTGTTCTTCTTTTTCTAGGGCTTTGAGCTGTAGTGTTAGGTTGTTTATTTGTTGAGTTTTACTTCTTTTATTAAACGCGCTCCATGAAATAAATTTCCCTCTAAGTACTGCTTTCATAGTGTCCCAGAGATTTTGATATGATGTTTCTTTGTTCTCATTTACCTCTAAGAATTTTTTAATTTCCTTGCTAATATCTTCTGTTATCCATTCATCATATAATAGCATATTGTTTAATCTCCAGATGTTGGAATAGTTTCTGTGTTTTACTCTTTCATTTATTTCTAACTTCAATCCATTTTGATCTGATAGAATACATGGTAGTGTCTCTATCTTCTTGTATTTGCTAACATTAGCTTTGTGGCATAATATATGGTCTATTTTAGAGAAGGATCCATGTGCTGCTGAGAAGAAAGTGTATTCACTCTTGAATGGATGGTATATTCTATAAATGTCCGTTAAGTCTAAATTATTGATTGTGTTATTGAGATCTATGGTTTCTTTGTTCAATTTTTGTCTGGAAGATCTGTCCAGTGGTGAGAGAGGCGTGTTAAAATCACCTAGTATTATTGTATTATGGTCTATTTGGTTTCTGAAATTGAGAAGGATTTGTTTGACATACATGGATGAGCCACTGTTTGGGGCATAGATGTTTATGATTGTTATATCTTGCTGATTTATGCTTCCCTTAAGCAGTATGAAATGACCTTCTTTATCCCTTCTGACTAACTTTGGCTTGAAGTCCACATTATCTGAAATGAGGATGGATACTCCAGCTTTTTTTGCTGAGTCCATGTGCATGGTATGTTTTTCCCCATCCTTTCACCTTTAGTCTATGGGTATCTTTTTCTATGAGGTGAGTCTCTTGCAGGCAACATATTGTTGGATCTTTCTTTTTAATCCAATCTGCCAGTCTATGTCTTTTGATTGATGAATTCAGGCCATTAACATTCAGGGTTATTATTGAGATATGATTTGGCTTCCCAGTCATTTGGTTCATTTTTTAAATTTTGCTTATTTGTTTGACACAACTTGGCTCCTCCTTTATTTGACAATTCCTTTAGGATAATTCCTCCCTTTGCTGATTTGCTTCTTTGTTTTTCATCTCTTCCTCATGGAATATTTTGCTGAGAATATTCTGTAATGCTGGCTTTCTTTTTGTAAATTCTTTTAGCTTTTGTTTATCATGGAAGGATTTTATTTCATCATCAAATTTGAAGGTATAAGATTCTTGGTTGGCATCCATTTTCTTTCAGGGCTTGAAAAATGTTGTTTCAGGCCCTTCTAGCTTTTAGGGTCTGGATTGAAAAATCTGCTGATATCCGTATTGGTTTCCCCCTGAATGTAATTTGGTTCGTTTCTCTCACAGCCTTTAAAATTCTGTCTTTATTTTGTATGTTGGGCATTTTCATTATAATGTGCCTTGGTGTGGGTCTGTTGTAATTTTGTGTATTTGGAGTCCTATCAGCCTCTTGAACTTGATTTTCCATTTCATTCTGCAGATTTGGCAAATTTTCTGATATTATTTCATTGAATAGATTATTCATTCCTTTGGTTTGTTTCTCTAAGCCTTCCTCAAATCCAATAATTCTTAAATTTGGCCATTTCATGATATCTCATAGTTCTTGTAGATTCTGTTCATGATTTCTTACCATCTTCTCTGTTTGTTCAACTTTGTTTTCAAGGTTAAATATTTTGTCTTCAATGTCTGAGGTTCTGTCTTCCATGTGTTCTATCCTACTGGATATGCTTTCTATGGAGTTCTTAATTTGGTTTATTGTTTCCTTCATGTCAAGGATTTCTGTTTGGTTTTTTTTCAATATCTCTAACTCTTCATTGAAATGATCTTTTGCTTCCTGTATTTGCTCTTTTAACTGTCGATTGGTGCGATCATTCAATGCCTGCTTTTGCTCTTTCATCTCATCGTTTGCTTCCCTGATCACTTTAATTATGTACAATCTGAACTCCTTTTCTGTCATTTCTTCTGCCATGCTGTCATTGGGTTTTATTGATGTAACATCTAGATTTGTTTGCAGCATTTTCTTTCCTTGTTTTCTCATATTGTTCAGGTATCAGTGGACCGCTGAGATATTGCAGATTTCCTCTATTGACCTACAATGTCCCTGAAGATTTCTATATATATCCCCTCTTAGCCTTCAGTAGGCTGAAGTCTTGGAGGAAGTTGATAATGTGGTGCTCCACAAGGAAGCTGCCTCTCTAGGAGTGGTGGCCTTCAGGTGGGGTATATTCCCTGCTAGTGGGCAGAGGTGCCTCCACTTGTTGACCAATGGTCATTCAAAGGGGAACTAGGCTGTGGGCTGAGGCAAGGCCTTTTTGGGCCTGTGTCTCTGGTTTTACCGTCCTTGTGGGGAAACCTCACCCGGCAGGGAAGACTCACCTGGTGGGGAGGTCTCGCTGGTCAGTTCCCTCCTAGAGGTTCCCCTCAATTTACAGCTACCGCCTGGGCTGGGCTGCCTTCCTCTTCAAAGTTCCCAGGGGCCCGGCCCTACCTCCTGGGCCTAGGAGCCTCACCCTTCGCAGATGAATCTCCTTAGGCTGCCCCTCCTCAGAGAATCTGCCTGCAGTCCTGGAACCTTCGCTCTGCCCCTAAGCATGTCTCTGTGCGGCTCTTCCACCAAGAAGCCTCCTAGATCCTGGGACCCTGCTCTGCACCTAATCACCTGGCTATGCGGCCCCTCCTCTGAGCAACGACCTGGGGCCCCGTACAATCGCTCTGATTCCCAGAGACTCGCCAAACGCCTCTTCCTCCAGACAGCCGCCCAGTATTCCGGTGTGGTCACTGGGAGTCCAGGGAACTCACTGCTTGCCTCCTCCCACCAACCACCCATAGCCCGGGGCAATCAATCACTCCGAGTCGAAATGACCCTCCCCGTTCCTCCTCCTCCTCCTGGTAACCCCCTGGGTGTTCAGGAGCGGTCACTCTGAGTGGCTCTGAATCCACGTGACCTGCTGCACGCGTCCTCTGGGCAACCGCCCGGAGCTCCGGTGCGGCCACTCGAGACCAAGTGACCCACCACACTCCTCCTCCAGGCAGCCCCCCTGTGTTCAGGAGCGGTTGCTTTAAGTCCAAACAACTCATCACTTGCCTCCTCCTCTGAGCAGCTGCCTGGAGCTCTAATGCAGTCAATTCGAGTCCAAATGACCCGCCGCGCTCCTCCTCCTCCTCCTCCTACTCCTCAGGGCAGGCCCCGGTGTTCAGAAGTGGTCTGAGTCCAAACAGCTCTCCACGCAGCCCCTCCTCTGGCAACTGCCTGTAGCTCCGGTATAGCCACTCTGAGGTCGTGCTCCTCCTCCTCCTCCTCCTCGTCCTCAGGGTAGGCCCCGCGGCTCAGAAGCGTTGCTCTAAGTCCAAACAGCTGGCCGCGCGGCTTCTCCTCTGGCAACTGCCTGTAGCTCTGGTGCAGTCACTCCGAATCCAAGCGGCCACGCTCCTCCTCCTCCTCATCAGGGCAGGCCCCGGTGTTCTGAGTCCACACAGCTCTCTTCGCCACTCCTTCCCTGGGCAGCCGCTGGAGCCCCATTGTTTGCTCCGAGTCCCAGCACTGTGCTGAGCGGCCTCCTTTACGGCGCTCCCAGTTGTCCAAGTGGTAAAAGGTTTGAGTAGACACTTCACTATAAAGGAGATATGGGTGGCAAATAAGGACATGAAAAGAAGTCCAACATCATTAGTCATTTGGGAACTGAAATATAAAGCTACAATAAAATTATTCATACAATTGTTAGAGTAGCAAAAATAAAATATCCTGACTGTTCCATGGGTGGACAAGTTGTGGAACAACGGGATCTCTCATATATTGCTGGTGGGAATGCAACCTGATACAGTATTTTTGCAAGACATGTTGGCAAATCAGTTTGGTTGCCATATAACCAAGCAATTCTACTGCTATACTTACATATGCCATAGAAAAATATAAATTGTTTCGTCACAAAAATTTGTAATTGAATGTTTATTGCATCTGTGTTCATAATTGCACCAAACTGGAGAAACCCCAAATGTCTTTCTATTGGAATTATAGTTTAAATATTAAGAGTCCCCCCAAAATTTGTGTGTGAGACAAAGCAAGAAAACTTAGAGATGAAATTATTGGGTTAAGAGAGCCTTAACCTAATCAGCATGTTAATCCTCTGATATGGACTGAGTGGTTACTATAGGCAGGTATGGTGTGGCTGGAGCAGGGGTGTCATTGTGTGCATGCCTTTGGAGTATATATTTTGTCCCTGGTCAGGAATATTTTCCTCTCTCTCTCTCTCTTTCTCTCTCTTTCTCTCTGTTCCCTCTCTCCTTCCTGGTGTGACACTCTGAGGAGCTTTCTTCTGCCACATTTCTCTACCCTGATATTCTGCCTCACCTCAAGCCCCAAGGAATGGAGCTAGCTGTCAATGTACTGGGACCTCTGAAAGTGTGAGACTCAAAATAAACTTTTCCTCTTCTAATTGTTCTTGTCAGGTCTTTTGGTCACAGCAACGAAAATGCTGACTAAACCAATTGGTGAATGGATAAATGAACAATGGTATAGCCAATCTGTGGAATATTACTCAGCAATAAAAGGGAACGAACTGGGCTGGGGTTGTATCTCAGTGGAATAGCACTTGCCTAGCACATGTAAGGCACTTGGTTCGATCCTCAGCACCACATAAAAATAAAATAAATAAAATAAAGGTATGTGTCCATCTACAACAAAAAATATTTTTTAAAAAAGGAATGAAATATTTTCATATGCAAAAAGATACATGACTTTCTGGCATTTTCTCAGAAAAATGGAAGAAAATATTTTCCCATTGATTTTATGAGGCCATCATTACCCTAATACCAAAATCATACAGATGGTAGAAGATAAAAAGTCATTAAAATCCAACATCCCTCATGAACCTAAATGCAAAAACCCTCAACAAAATATGATCACCTCAAATCTAGCCATATAAGAAATGAATTACAAACTGTGACCAAGTGGACTATGTTCTAGAAATGTTAGGCTACTTCAGTATTTCAAAATCAATTAATATAACTCATTATATTAAGATTCTAAAGAAGAAAACCCACATGATATTTTCATTTGATGCAGAAAAAAGCATTTGAATGAATGAAAAATACATTGAAGATAAAACTTCTCCACTTTAAGGACAGAAGAGAACCTCCTCAATCTGATGTGGAGAATCTATAACGAACATACAATTAACCCCATGCATAATGGTGAAAAACTGAAAGTTTTCCCTCTAGACTTTTATAAAGACCAGTATGTCTTTCTCACTACTCCTACCCAACATAGTAATGGAAGTCCTAGCAGTGTTGTAGACAAGTAAAGGAAATAAGAAGCAAGCAAATTTAAAAGGAAGAGATACAATTTTTCTTGCTTGCATATTACATCATTTTTCATTTAGAAAATCCTGAGAAATCTACTAAAAAAACAAAATAAACTTCTAGGACTAAGAAAGGAGTTTACCAAAGTTGTAGGATATGTGACCAACACAGAAAAAATCAGTTATATTTCCATATGCTAGCAATGAATGACTGGAAACTGAAATTTAAAACACCATGTCATTTACAATAGCTTCAATAAAAATTAAATATCTAAATATAAATCTAACAAGATGTGTTCAGGATCTATAGCTTAAAACTACAAAACTCTTATGAAGAAGATCAGTGAACACCTAAATAAGAGATTGAAAGTATTGGCTTCATACAAAAAGTTGGAAATTTGAATAAGATAGGGTCCCAGCTATTAGAGAATTTGATAGAGGACAAATATATGTATTCAAATAGACACAAAGTAGTTTGTAACTAGTGCCACAAGAGAAGTATCATTAAGATTCACATGAATTAGGCAGTAAAATGAAATTAAACCTCTATCTCTCAACCTGCACAAAACTCAACTCAAAATGGATCAAGGACTTAGGAATTAAACTAGAGACCCTACACCAAATAGAAGATAAAATAGGCCCAAATCTTCATTATGTTGGCTTAGAATCAGACTTCCTTAACAAGATTCCCAAAGCACAAGAAATCAAAGCAAGAATCAATAAATGGGATGGAGTCAAATGAAAAAGCTTTTTCTCAGCAAAGGATACAATGAATAATGTGAAAAGAGAGCCCACAGAGTGGGAGAAAATCTTTTCCACATGCACTTCAGATAGAGCACTAATCTCCAAAATTTATAAAGAACTTACAAAACTTCACACCAAAAATACAAAGAACTCAATCAATAAATGGACCAAGGAACTGGACAGACACTTTACAGAAGAAGACATATAGGCAATTAATAAATATATGAAAAAGTGTTCAACATCACTAGTAATTAGAGAAATGCAAATTGGAACAACTCTAAGATTTCATTTTACTCCAATTAGAATGGCTATTATCAAGAACACAAACAATAACAGATGTTGGCATGGATGTGGGAGAAAAGGCACACTTTTACATTGCTGGTGGAGTTGCAAATTGGTGCAGCCACTCTGGAAAGCAGTGTGGAGAATCCTCAGAAAGCTTGCAATGGACCCACCTTTTGACCCAGTTATCCCACTCCTCAGTTTATACCCAAAGGACTTAAAATGAGCATACTACAGTAATGCAGTCACATCAATGTTTATAGCAGCTTGATTCACAATAGCTAGATTGTGAAACCAACCTAGATGCCCTTCAACAGATGAATGGGTAAAAAAAACTGTGATATATATACACAATGGAATATTATTCAGCCATAAATAATAATAATATTATGTCATTTGTGAATAAATGGATGGAAATGGAGAATATCATGCTAAGTGAAATAAGCCAATCCCAATAAACCAGAGGTCGAATGCTTTCCCTGATAAGTGGATGATGATATATAAGGGGGGTGACAGGGTGGGGTGTGAGAGAAGAATGGAGGAACTTTAGATTATGTAGAAGGAAATGAGAGGGAGGGGTTATGAAAAATGGTGGAATAAGACAGACATCATTACCCTATGTACATGTATGATTACATGAATGGTATGAATCTACCTCATGTACAACCATAGAAACAAAATGATGTAGCCCATTTGTGTACAATCAATCAAAATGCAGTCTGTAAAAAATAAAAAAATAAATAAATAATTAAAAAAAGAAAAAGAAAAAGAATTCTAAAAAACGATTCACAGAATTTTCAGGAATGATTGATATAAGATGCAGGGATTAGGAACAGGCAATTTAATTGCATCAGTAAGGATTATATTAGGTAGATGAAGGGGCAGAATTTATGATAAAAAGGAAGGTTGTGAGCCAAAAATCCTAGATAGGAAAATGTACATAGTCTGTGGGGAATAATAAGTGATTAGGGTTTATAGAAACATGATGTTCTTATAAGGGGGTACTGGAAAATAAGATAGAAAAGAAGTTTTGGAGAAATATAATGTGTTTTGAATGTCAGATGTTCATTCTTTGGTTATATTCAGTTTGAAATAGGGAACCACCAATAAAGGAAAGCATGGGTTTGTAAAAATAGGAAATCATGTGAATATCTAAAAGGAAAATCTAGGTCAGCATTACCCCTACACATTTGTAGAAGAGTTGCCTGGGTACAGGTTTAGGAAACAATAGCCATAGTGCCAGTCTCTATAGGAAGAGTAATTGCTGGACAGCTTGCCTTCTAGTATAGGGGAAATAGTGAAGCATTACACTTAAAAATTACAAACTTAGGAATGAAAACAAAGAATAGACCTGATTGAGAACCAGAGACCAAAGCTAGGTTGAAGTAGGCCTAGAGGAACTCATGAAGCAAACTTGAGGATTGCATTGATACAAGAAATAAAGGGATAAATAGGTGAACTTGTGAACAAAATGGCTATGAATGTGGAGGGGGGTTCATAAGATCTAGGGTTAGACAAGATAGGCTTGCCTGAGAGCCAAAAATCCTTCATAGCTGAACTCCAAATTATATGGACATACTCATACTTTCCAGACAGTGATCTTTCTCAACATTCCCCAAACTCATCATTCTTTTCAAACTTCAGCACATATATTTTCCCAACATTCCTTAATGTTTGTTCCTCTTTCAGCCTTCTTTTTACTCTTCATCTAACTCGTCCACACAATCCCTCCTTTAAGGCCTAGTTCAAGTGATACATCCTTGGTGAAACTTTAGGCACAGACAATGGTTCCTTTCCTAGTTCAAATGTCTTCCATAGCAGGTTATATTGCAATGATCTTCCTTCCTCATTAGATCTTTAGTTTCTTGTGGATAAAGACTATTTTATTTATCCTGTATTCACAGTATTTGGTATAATACTTTAAACATTGAATACAGGAAATCGAATTTATCAATTACCTAATTCATTTTTAAAAACATTTGGTTTCAATTTGTCTTATTTTAAAGAGATTTTACTATTGTCATTGATAATAATCCTCACTTAGACATTCCTCAGCAGGTGAAATATGGTATACTCTGTTATCATATTGTCTCTGAATCATATTAGCTGGTTTGATAATTCCAGATGTCTCCAATTTATCAGTTGCAAGAATCATACAAGAAATATTGATTTATACACCTTATTGGTCTGGTGAATTCCCAGAAAGTTTGGGTGAAAAATCAATGGTGAGCTACTAATGACAAAAATTAATAGTTCTGGGCTGGGGTATGTGAATATTCAACCCCCCAGAGTTTTGTTTCAGATCCATACCTGCTCCAAACCGCAAGGTCCTTGAGACAGCTATATTGAAATAAGAATTTAGAATAGTCTGAACCATGATTACCTTTTCTCTTTAATCAGAGATCTGAGTGATCATGGTGGTAATAATTAAAATATTGGGTTTAGCTGGATAATTCTCTGAAATCTACTTGAGAATTGTGGTGCTAATGGTGGGACCAGAAAATATTGAGGATAAAATGATAATTGCATGGAATAGTATGTTCTGCACTGCAAAGTAGTGTTTTCTTTTTGAGAGAAAGTTGTACATTAGTAAGGACGACGTTCATTTTTTAAGGTTTGAGTAACACTGGGGAGCTAGTTTGGATATGCATTTTGGTGCATTCTGTTTGACCAGCTACCTGAGACTAATTTGTTGAGGTTAAGAGAATTTGCTCGTAGAGAGGAAAATATAAGTTTTTTCACAAATTCATTAGAAGATAGTTACCTTGATCTGAGAAAATCTGGTTCAAGACCTAGTGGAGCATTTTAGGGACATTTTTGTAGCCAAGGGTGAAGTCTTGAAGAGGAGGAAAGGTTCATTTATTTAATATATTAAACAATATAAAAAAGTTTTATTACTAAAATTACCATAAATGGAGTTTATTGTAATAAAACTCATGGATATTGTAGAACAAGAAGTTAAGGCCTTAGAGCTTTTGAGAAGACTTTCTGCTTGCTAATTGAGTCTTCTGCCCAGTGGCCCATTTCATTTGCCTTTGAATGGAGTTCAATATAATTAATGATCAATAATCAACCGTAAGCATCTTGCAGAAGCTAAAGTAATTGAAGGAAAAGTTCATAGCATAGACATAGGATGTGGTTATATGTCTCCCCAGGGTAAAATAAAAGAAGGTGCAGACTTGGGACTTTGGTCCTGTATTAGACTGAGTATAAAAGCAGAAGGTAGGCTTGCATAGGTAAGGGTCCTGATGCCAACCTTAGATGAGAAAGGCAAACTCTTTTGTTCAGTTTCAGCAACAGATAGATGATGATAAATGGGTTTCATCAACTACTTTTTGTTTTAGTCCTAAATTACAGAATAACTTACTCTAAACTATAATAAATATGAATAAATATGAAGATTGAACCATGATCCTTTGGCATCCAAGACATTCTTCTTCTTTTAAATAACAAAGTCTTTTAATGAGCAAGTGTGTACCCTACTTTCCTGTAACATATTGGTTGGCAAAAATAATAAATGTCTCCAAGTTATCAAATGCAGGGACCAGGTAATTGTTGATTTCCTTACTTGTGACTCTGGTGGACTCACAAGATTTAGGTGAAAAATCAATATCAAATGGTTCTAGAAAAAACACTTTGAATAATTCCATTCACACCAAGACACTTTGAGAATAATGAATTCACAGTAAGACAACATGTTTACTAAGTAAGAAGCAATTCTGACACATCTACATTCTGGGCATTGATCAACATTTATACCCACTATATATATGCCATACATTATAATAAGCCCTGAAGGTATAATGTGAAAAACATGATCATTGCACTTGAGGTGCACATAGACTAAATAATGACATTGCAGGCAAATCTTGAGATAGGGCACTATCAGAAATTCACTAATTAATGTGAGCAATATTTTGAAAAATCTGACAATTCATGTTGGCCAGTTTTCTTTAACAATTTGCTTTAAGACACCATTCCTTGTTTCCACATCATTCTTTTGGCATGCCCACTTCCTTGAGGATGGTAAGGCAGAATAGTGACAAGGGAAGGAAGGAGAACTAATAATTACTGAATGCCCACAATTTGCTAACAACTGTGCTAGATACTTGATATATTATATTTTGTTTAACTCTTATAATAAACCCATGAAATAGGGAAAATTATATGATTCTCAATATTCAGATGAGGATAAGGTACCTCAAGAAAATTATCTTGATTACACAGTTTGGAAGGCATAGAGAAATAAAATCCAGCTCTAAATACAGAGCTCATTTATATTTCTGTTACATCCAAATGTGAGGCAGGTGATAGAAATATGAATCATATTAAAAGGCAGGCAGCCTGGGAGTAAACTGGAGTATGTCACAAATAGTTCAGAAATGAGGCATGTCTTCGGAGAATGCTACAGTGGCAGATAAGATGATTTAAAGGGAACTCTAATCCCACATTTTAAATTTTCTCTCAAATTTATCTCTCAACATTGATTGTTTCCAAAGAATCAGCCCTTTCTTTTATTGGTTTTTCTCTATTGTTTTTCTGTTTTTAATTGCATTAGCTTCTTTCCATATCTTTTATTATTTCCTGCCTTCTGTTTGCTTGGGTTTATTTTTCTCTTCTTTTTTCTAGGGTTTTTGTATTGAGAACTTAAGAACATTGATTTAAGACATTTATTCTTTTCTAATGTAATCATTTAGTGCTATATGTTTTCCTCTTAGCACTTCTTTAGTTGTATCCTGCAAATTTTGATATCTTGTAGTTTTCATTTTCATTCAGCTCTTTGTATTTTTAAAACAGATTGAGTTAATACACAGCACAAAATTCACCCATCTTACATGAACAATTCAGTGATTTTAGTATATTTATCTAGTTATGCAACCATTATCACTAATTCCAGAATATTTTATAACCCCAAGTAGAAGCTTCATCCCATTAATTGTCACTTTCTATTTCCTCCCAACCCCCTCATGCATACACAAATATTCATGTACTTTTTATCTCTACAGAATTGCGTAGTCAGTGGGCTTTGTATAAATGGAATCATATAATTATGTGGCTTTTTGTGATTGACTTCTTTCATTTAGCATAATGTTTTTAAAACTCATCATTGGGTAGCATTTTTATCACTAATAATATTCCACTGTATGAATATATCATTTTTGTTTATCCATTCATCAATAGATGGACCTTTAGTTTGTTTCTATATATGTATTTTTAAAAATTTCTCTTGTCGTATCCTCTTTGATCCATAGATTGTTCAGAATTCACTTAATCGTTTCCTTTTATATTATACATTTGTAACCTATCACAGTTTAGTGGTGTCAACATTTTATCACTTTGGGTGGAGAATTGAAACTTATCTCTTTGTAACTTATTCTACATTCCTCTGTTGTTATGGTCTGAAATCTTTCTTCTTCATATATTGAAGACCACATCAGTCAGTGTTATGATTTGCATCAACCTTTAAATTCATTTAGAAATTGTAAAGAGGAGAATACTGGCTTCCTACTTGTCTTTATTTTTTAATTTTTAAAAATTTTTACAGACTGCATTTTGATTCGTTGTACACAAATGGGGTACATCATTTCATTTCTATGGTTGTACACGATGTAGATTCATATCATTTGTGTAATCATACATGTACATAGGGCAATGATGTCTGTCTCATTTCACCATCTTTCATACCACTGCCCCCTCCTCCCTCTCATTCTACTTGTTCTTTTCTGAGATCGTTCCAATACAGAGGGGAAAGGGAGACTTTTTTTTAACCACCAAGCCAGAATGCAAGTCCTAGCTCCTCAGTTGACCTTCCTTTATACCACAACCTGAGGGGATGGGTGACTCAGGGAGAGGGATTACTAATTATAGTAATAATTAGTAATTCTGGTGAAAGTCAAGATTCCCTACTCAGCTTTTGCTGATAAGATTGGGGTCTCAGTTTTTCCAGTGAGGTTTGACTGAAGTAGTGAGATTATTTTCTACAAATTTTCTGCCTTGCTAGACTCCAACCTCCCTGGCTAGAGAAAGTAGACTTTTATTAGGGCTTTTTGGTTTATACCTATTGATGTTTCTGAATTGTTGACCTCTCTAATACCTAGATATATGAGGTAAACAGAAATTCAGAGCTGGGTGCAGTGGCACACACCTGTAATCCCAGCAGTTTGGGAGGCCGAGGCAGGAGGATTGCAAATTCCAAGCCAGCCTCAGCAATTTAGTTAGGCCCTAAACAACTTAGTAAAATCCTTTCTCAAAATAAAAAATAAAAAGGGCTGGGGATGTGACTCTGTGGTTGAGTATCCCTGGGTTCAATCCCTACTACAATAAAAAGAAAGAAAAAGAAAGAAAGAAAGAAAGAAAGAAAGAAAGAAAGAAAGAAAGAAAGAAAGAAAGAAAGAAAGAAAGAAAGAAAGAAAGAGAAGGAAGGAAGGAAGGAAGGAAGGAAGGAAGGAAAGAAAGAAAGAAAGAAAGAAAAGAAAAGAAAAAGGAAGGAAGGAAGGAAGGAAGGAAGGAAGGAAGGAAGGAAAGAGTGACAGAGAGAAGAAAGAAGGAAAGAAGGAAAGAAAGAAAGAAAAAGAAAGAAAGAAAGAAAGAAAGAGAAGGAAGGAAGGAAAGAAAGAAAGAAAGAAAAGAAAAGAAAAAGGAAGGAAGGAAGGAAGGAAGGAAGGAAGGAAGGAAAGAGTGACAGAGAAGAAAGAAGGAAAGAAGGAAAGAAAGAAAGAAAAAGAAAGAAAGAAAGAAAGAAAGAAAGAAAGAAAGAAAGAAAGAAAGAAAGAAAGAAAGAAAGAAAGAAAGAAAGAAAGAGGTTAATTAATTCAGGGAACTCACCACCATGTCATTCCTTGGATATCAACATCTTTACCCATTCTGACTTCTCCACATTTCGGTCTTCTTGTGTTTCTTTTATGTTTGTTGTCCGTGGTTTTTAGTTGTACTTAGTTGGAGGGATAGCAAAACATAAGTTAATTACTTCTTGTCCAGAAATGAAGTCTCTCTTTTGCCCATTTTATATTGTATTATTTATCTTCATATTATTGATCTCTAATTATATATTTTCAAAACAAGTCCTCTGTCAGACATAGCTATAGTATATACGTATATAGTATGTATATATGTATATCTGTCTTTCTATTCTTGTACCTATTATCTCCCAGTTTGTAGTTGATCTTTTTCTTTTTCCTAAATATATATTTTGATTAAAACAAGATAATTTTTATAATGTATAACTTATCAGTGTTTTCTTTTATTGTTACTGCTTTTTTTTTTTTTTTTTGGTCCTAAAGAAATGTTGCCTCCCTCCTAGATTGCAAAGATATTTTTCTACATTTTCTTTTAAAGGGAGTTATAGATTTATATTTATATCTATGATCCATCTTAAATTCATTTTTATAATTAAATTTATTTTTCTTTTGGTACCAGGGATTGAACCCAGAGGGGCTTAACCACTGAGCAACATCTCTAGCATCATCTCTCGCGAGCTACTTAGGCCTTGCTAAGTTGCTGAGGCTGACCTTGAACTCATGATCCTTTTGCCTCCACCTCCTGAGCCGCTGGGATTCAGGCATGAGCCAACATGCCCAGCTAAACTTATTTTTACCTGATACATAAAAACATAAAAATTATACATGTACATGGGTACTATGTGATGTTTCAATACATGCATAATATGTATATATTGTACAAATGCTTAAATTGGGTTAAACATCTATATATCCTCCAATTTTTATCAATTTATTTATGGTGAAGACTTTTAAAATATTTTCTTCTAGATTTGGAAAATATATATTATCCTTATCCACACTCTCCCTACTATGCAATAGAATACCTAAACTTCTTTTCATGTCTAACTATAACTTAGTACCCTTTGATCAATTTTTTCCCATTCCTCCCTCCCTTCATATTGTTCCCAGCCTCTGGTAACCACTATTCTATTCTACTTCCAACTTCTATGAGATCAATATTTTTAGATTCCATGTATGAGTGAGATCACTTGGTACTTTTCTATCTCGACTTATTTCACATAACATAAAGACCACCAATTCCATCCAAGTTGATGCAAATAACAGGATTTCAACTTTTTGGTTGAATAGTATTACATTATGTATATTTGTTCATTTATCAGTTGATGGACACTTTTGGTTGTTTCCATTTTAAAATTGATTTTTCTGTATGATATGAAGTAGAGATTGAAGTTCATTACTTGCATATATATTCAGCTGTTACCACAACATTAGTTTTAAAATTTTGTTTTGCCACATCAAATTACTTTTGTTCTTCTGTCAAAAATGAAATAACTGGCCAGGTGTGGTGGTGCACGCCTGTAATCCCAGCAGCTCAGGAGGCTGAGGCAGGAGGATCACAAGTTCAAAGCCAGTCTCAGCAAAAGTGAGGTGCTAAGCAACTCGGTGAGACTCTGTCTCTAAATAAAATACAAAATAGGGCTGGGGATGTGGCTCAGTGGTCGAGTGCCTCTGAGTTCAATCCCCAGTACCCCCTCAAAAAATGAAATGACTATATGAATCTATCTCTTATGATGCTATTTTTTACCTATATATATTTATAAAATATTTTAATCCTATCAGGGTTTAATTCAGCTATTTTATTATGTCTCTGATATAATTTTTTGATAACAATAAATTAATTTGGGAACTCTTTCATAAGATATTATTTCCAGAAAGGGAAGGAAAGGGGGCAGAGGAAAAAAGATTTAAATTTGAGTATATAGGAAGCAAATGAGTGATTTCAGGAGTACAAGAAAATGTCTGCTCCATCCCAACACTGCACATATTTGTCCTTTCATGTCAGAAATTTCTTTTCCTGTGGATAAACATCTCACTTCCAAGTAAGATTTTAAGCTTGATATAGAGTCCCACACTTTTCACCCATCCCCTGAGAAGGTATGTTTATTACAATTCACATTAAAGTATAAATGACCAAAAGAAGATTTTGTCCTAACAATAAAGGATACTGTTAGTTCTTAGTCTTCTCCAAATATCTTTTTCCATCCCCAGTACTTGAGTTATCCTCTCCTATCATCATACTCTAGATCTTGGCATTACCAACAACTGCAAATACCCCAAAGTCAAATTTCTAGTATTCTTTCTGACCATCAATTTCTATCTTTGTACCTTATTCCAACTACATGCCTTGGTTCTAATAATGGTTCAGCATCTCTTAGACATGCGATTCTTTGATCTAATCAACTTCTCAATGTTTTTTCAAATCCTCCTGTTATATTTCTTCCTAACTCAGCTTAAATCCCATGGTTCATCATTATTCCCTCTAGTATACCTTCCTCTCCCTTGCCCCTCTCTTATTTTGTTGTACCTATGTGAATAACAACAATTTTGGTTAAATCCAATTGTCTTTTTCTCCCTTCATCTATAAAGTTCAACATTGTTGGAGTAAAACACATAGTTGTGCTTATTATTTTCATTTTAAATTCATGACAGTTAACCTCAAGTGGTCCCTTGATGATGGCTGGTAATCATGCTATACTTCCTTAGTCTAATAACTTTCCTCATCCTTAGTGACTATTTCATACCTCCTCCTCCTTAAACTATCAATACTTCTCCATCTTCACTCAGCTTATGAATGTGCTTTCAATTATTCACTAAGAATATTGGAACTATCAGAAGAGAACTTTACCAAACACATCTAGTCACCTGTCTGTGCAAAAATACTGTCTTTCCTTTCATTACTATGGATGAGCTGTTTGTGCTCCTAGCTAGAGTCATCTCTCTACATGTGCATGTGATTCCATTCCCTCTCCTCTACTCATATGGTTTGTTCCTAAAATTTTTCCACTACATCATTAATCTTTTCCATTATACTAGCTCATTCTCATCAGTATATATATATATTGGCTATTTTTTCACATAAGAAAGCACTCTGATCTATTTTTCACCTATCTTTCACAGAAAAATTAAAACAACATATCCATAATTATGGCCTCTAATAGCTCCTACTTTTCTATTTTGACCTCACTCCAGTAAGGTAAAATGTTACCTTATTGATTTGAGCTCTTTCTTCTTTCTTAACATTTTCATTTGCCACTGTGAATTTCATTCAAAGAACATCCTATGTATGTGGTTTCTTTTTAATTTTTGTTCTTTTTAGATATACATGACAATAGAGTGTATTTTGAAATATATGTACAAGGAGTATGACTTGTTCTAATTAGGATCCCATTCTTGTGGTTGTACATGATGTAGAGCTACACTGTTCATGTATTTATATATAAGGATAAGAAACTTATGTCTGATTCATTCTACTGTCTTTCCTGTTCCCATAACCCCTCCCTTCCCTTCACTCCTACAACTGGTGAATGTATTAAGAAAATATGGGATATATTCACAATAGAGTTTTACTCAACCATGAAGAAGAATGAAATTATGGCATTTGCTGGTAAATGGATGGAACTGGAGAATATCAAGCTAAGAGATATAAGCCAGTCCCACATAAACAAAGGCCAAATGTTCTCTCTGGTATGTTTTGTTTCGAATCATTCATCTCAAAATATTTTATGATTTCCTTTTTGATCTCTTCTTTGGCCCATTGGCTTTTAACAAGTGTGTTGCTTAATGTCCACGTATTTGTTACTTTCCCAAAATGTTCCCTGTTATTCATTTCTACCTTCAATCCATTGTTGTTGGGAATGTGCTTTGCAATCATTTTGCCCTTTAAAATTGGTTTAAGTTTGTTTTATGTCCAAACATATGATATGTTCTGCAGAATGTTCTATGGGCACTTGAGAAGAATATACATTTTGTTGTTACTGGGTGGAGTGTTCTATAAATGTCTGTTTGTTCTAGTTGGCTTACAATGTTGTACAAACCTTCTATTTCCTTGCTGATTTTCTTCCTGTTTTTTCCTACCTATTATTGAAAGTGAGGCATTGGTAAAACCCCTTGCCAGAATTGAGATCCACCTTCTGTAAACAGAGGGCAAGCTCAAACCAAAGGAAGAGGCAGACCATTCCATGTTGGTAGGTAGATCTGTTCAGAGAGAACTTACATACAAGGCAATCTTGGGTGGCAGCAAGATGACACAGATCTCCACACTAGGAATGCACACTTGTCTAGTCTTTATACCATGAAAAGGAAAAGTCACTGATGATGTGTTAAGCCGTGTGATTGCTTTCTTTATCTATTTACTGTCTGCTTAAAGGGATTCTTAGGGACCCCTACAATCTAGTCAAGATTCCTAAGAAGGAATGTTTCAAGTAGCAGCAGTTATCTTGGTCTTCTAGTCACTGTATCCTGCAAGTCACTTCACAGGCATAGACCCAGAATACATTTTCACAACCTGGAGTATTGAAATCTCCAACTACTATTATTGAATTGTTTCTCCTTTCATTTCTGTCAGTTTTTGCTTCATGAATTTTGGTGCTGTTATTGAGTGCACTTGTTTATGATTGTTACACATTCATGATAGATTGACCCTTTTATAACCTCAAAATAGTCCTATTTATCTCTAGTTAACTCCTTTGTTTTAAAACATATTTTGTTTGATATTATTATAGTCAGTCAAACTTTCTGATGATTGCTTTTATATGATACATCTTTTTCCATTCTTTTACTATCAATCTGTTTGTATCTTTGAATCTAAAATGTGTTTCCTGTAGACAATACATAGTTGGATTGCATTGCTTATCCAGTCTGACAATCTCTGCCTTTTGGTTGGACTGTTGGATCTATTCACATTTAATGTTGTTATTGTCATGGTGAGATCTATGTTGGCCACCTTTCTCTTTGTTTTCCATATGTATCATGTCTTTTTTGTTCCTCTATTCTTCCTTCACTACTATCTATTGCTCTAAGTGAATATTTTCTAATGTAGTATTTTCATTTCATTAATGATTTTTACTATACTCTTTCAATTTTTAGTAGTTGTTCTAGAGCTTACTTCATACTCAATTTCAGATTTAAAATAGCTTAATTCCAGTAATAGAAATGTTAGTCCTATATAATTTTTTTGCCAATTTCTACCTTTGATAGTAATTGTGCTATAGTTTGAATCCGAAATTTCCCCAAAGGACTCATGTATTGAAGGCTTAGTCCCTAGCTTCGTGCTTTTGGGATATGGTTGAACGTTTAGGATATTGATTAGTGGGACATCCTCAGGTCATTGGAAACATGACCTTGAAGGGGACTGAGAACTTTGCCCCTTTCTCTTACTTTCTTTTTTGCTTCTTGGCCATGAGATGAACAGTTTTGCTCCATCCAATGTTACTGTCATGATGCCCTACCACAGGCCCAAAGCAACGGGCCTACTGATCATGGTCTGAAAACTCTAAAACTGTGAGCCAAAATAAACCTTTTTTTTTTATAAATTTATTTTCTCAGGTATTTGTTATGCTAACAGAAAGCTAATATATATACATATATGCATATTGTTATCCATACTACACCTATTAATGTGATAAACTCACAAATCCATTGTTATAATTATTACTTTACCAATTGTCATACATTTCTTAGCCTATTATAGTTTTGTTCACACCTACCTCCTTTTTGGTGGTATTGGCAAATATAACACATATATTACATTTCTGTATGTATTAGGCCCAACAATACATAATGCACATATTATTTTTTACAATTTATTTTTAAGTCTGTTAAGAAAAAAAAGGATAAAATGCTTAATAGTGCATATTACAGTTATATAAATACCTTACTGGTGCTTTTTGTTTGTTCTTAGGAATGTAAATTACTCTCTGGGGTCACTTGCTTTGAGCTTTAAGAAGTTCATTTTGGGTCCAGGCCTAGGTGTCCATCAATGAAAGAATGGATAAAAAATGTGGTATGTATACACCATGGAGGTTTATTCATCCATAAAGAAGAATGAAATCAAGGGCTTTGGTGGTAAATGGATGAAAGTGAAGAATATCGTGCTAAGTGAAATAAGCCAATTCAGAAAGTCAAGGGTTGTATGTTTTCTCTTACATGTGGAAGCTAGAGAGAAAAACGGGGGAAAGGTATGTATGTGTGGATCTCATGAAAATAGAAGGTAAACCATTAGAGTAGAGGGAGGGACCAGAGGATGGAAGAGGGGAGGGAAAATGGTAGTCATGGGGAATGAAATTGACCAAAGTATACAGTAATATTGAGTTCACGTATGAATATGTAACAATGAATCCCACTGTTATATGTAACTATAATGCACTAATAAAAAGGCAAAAAATAAAAAGAGCCAACTGCTCCTGCTGCAGATGTTCCAGATGTTCATAAACCCACTTACCTTATGAAAGTTGACAGATCTCTAAACTCCTCTCTTCCTCAAAACATATATGACATAAGCAGACTGTTGTGTTAGATTGTGCCTGACTGGCAGAACTCTATTACCACAGAAAGCAATAAATTCAAATTTTATCTTTTTTTAAAAATGAACTTTCTTTAGGGGTTGAGGATGTAGTTCAGTTATAGGGGACTTGCCCAGCATGTGTGAGCCCTTAAGTTCAATTCCTGGCACCACAACAACAAACAAAATAAAAGAAACTTCCCTTAGTATTTCTTGAATGTTGGTTCTGCTAAGTTTTCTCAATTTTTGTTTTCCTGGGTAAGTCCATTTTGCCCTCATCTTTTTAAAAACAGCCTTACTGGATATAGGATTATTGGTTTATTTTATTCTTTGAGAACTTTGAATGCTATCCCACTATATTCTGACCTCCGTTGCTTCTGTTGTAAAGCTGTTAATTTACTGGGGTTTCCATATAAGTGACATGTGTTTTTCCTCTTGTTGTTTCAAGATTTTCTGTTCTTGATTTTCAGCATTCTTAATATGCTGTGTCTGTTTGCTGATCTATTTGCATTTATTCTACTTGGAATTCATTGAGCCTCCTGAATGCATAGGTTATTATTCGTCAATAAATTTGGCAACTACTTGAAGAAAAATTAGGCCCAAATCTTCACCATGTCAGCCTAGGATCTGACTTCCTTAACAAGACTCCTAAAGCTCAAGAAGTTAAATCAAGAATCAGTAAATGGGATGGATTCAAACTAAAAATCTTCTTTTCAGCAAAAGAAACAATCAATAATGTGAAGAGAGAGTCTACAGATTGGGAGAAAATCTTTACCACATGCACCTCAGATAAAGCATTAATCTCTAGGATATATAAAGGACTCAAAAAACTGAACACCAAAAAAACAAATAACACAATCAATAAATGGGCTGAGGAACTGAACAGACACTTCACAGAAGAAGATATATGAGTGATCAACAAATACATGAAAAAATGTTCAACTTCTCTAGCAATTAGAAAAATGCAAATCAAAACTTTTCTGAGATTCCATCTCACTCTAGTCAGAATGGCAATTATCAAGAATACAAGCAACAATAAATGGTGGTGAGGATGTGGGGAAAAAGGTACACTCACACATTGTTGGTGGGAAAGCAAAATGGTGCAACCATTATGGAAAGCAGTATGGAGATTCCTCAGAAAACTAGGACTGGAACCACAATTTGACCCAGTTATCCCACTCCTCAGTTTATATCCAAAGGACTTAAAATCAACATACTACAGTGACACAGCCACATCAATGTTTATAGCAGCTCAACCAACCAGATGCCTTTCAACAGATGAATGGATAAAGAAAATGTGGTATATATACACAATGGAATATTATTCAGCTTTAAAGAAGAATGAAGTTATGGCATTTGTTGGTAAATGGATGGAGTTACAGAATATCATGCTAAGTGAAATAAGCCAAACCCCAAAACCAAAGGCCAAATGTTTTCTCTGATATGCAGATGCTAATTCAATATAAGGGGAGAAAAGGGAAGAATAGAATTACTTTAGATTAGGTAGAGGGGAATGAAGGGAGGGGAAGGGGTATGGGGGTAGGAATGATAGTAGAGTGAAACAGACATTATTACCTCATGTACATATATGACTGCATGACCAATGTAATCCTACAATATGTACAATCAGAAAAATGAGAGATTACACTTCATTTATGTATGATCTATCAAAATGTATAAATGCATTCTACTGTCATGTACAACAAATTAGAACAAATAAAAAATTAGTTAAAAAAGTTAAAAAAAAAGAGAAGAATTGAGATTCAATAAAATGATTTTTCTGGTTCAAATAAATTTGGAGACTTCTCAGCTATCATTTCTTCAGATATTTTTTTCAACTTTCCCTGTTTCCTTTCCTTTTTATATTCTTCATTATGCATATGTTTGTGTGATTAATAGTGTCCCACATTTCTCTAAGGCTGTTTGTTTCATTTTTTTTTCTCTCTGTTGCACTATTGCAAAATCTCTACTAATATCTCTCCAATATCACTAATTATTTTTTTCTACTAATTCAAATCTACTATTAAAGTCCTGTTTTACATTTTATTTATTGTGCTTTTAAACTCAGAACTTTTATTTAGTTCTTTAAAAAACTTTATTGATATTTTGTACTTGATGCAACATTGTCATTATATCTTCATTTACTTCTTTATTCAAGCTTTACTTTACTTCTATGGATATATTAGAATGAGTACTTTGAAATCCTTTCCTGATGAATCCAGTGTCTGTTCACTCTCAAAGGCAGTTTCTGTTCCCTCTGTTCCTTATTATATTCTTCATTATTCTTCATATCCTTCATTGTTGTTTCTTTCCCAGTGTGGGGGTCATACTTTCCCATTTCTTTAAGTGTCTCATAGTTTTTTTGTTGGAAACTGGACATTAGAAAATATTTTGTATTAACTCTGTGTATTGCTTCTCCCCCACAATTTTTATTATTTGTTTCTTCATTTTTTTTAGAGACTAACTGAAATATTTTGGTGGTTTATTTCCTCCTTCTTGTCTCCCACAGTGTCTGATGGTGTTCCTCAGGGGGGTGTACCTTTGGGTATGCCACAGTTGCCTTAAGGATAACAGTGGTACTTGCAGAGATCTTTTCCACTCTTTCCCTGAACACATTCAGTTGCTAAGTTCCTATCTTTACTGTAATGTCTTGGGGTATAAATTCCACTACAAAAGAGTAGTCCTCCTTTATCTACAGTTTTGCTTTTTATGGTTTCAGTTGTGTGTGTGTTTGTGTGTGTGTGTGTGTGTGTGTGTGTGTGTGTGTGTGTGTGTGTATGTATGTGGTCAAATGCAGTCTGAAAATATTAAATGGAAAGTTCCCGAAATAAATAATTTGTATGTTTTAAATTGCATACTATTCTGAGTAGTATGATAAAATCTCTTTCCATCCTGCCCAGGATGTGATTTGTCCCTTTGTCAAGCATTTCTATGCTATATGCACTACCCTCCCACTAGTGACTAAGTAACCATCATAGTTATCAGAGCAACTTTTAGGTATTGCACTGCTTGTGTTCAAGTAACCCTTACATAGTAGCTATGTCAAGGCCTACAGCATTTACCTCACTTCATTTCATCACATAGGCACTACATCATTGTAAGAAGAAAAAGGGTGAGTGCAGTACAATATTTTGTAGATATTTTTGAGAGACAGATCAAACTCATGTAACTTTTATTGCAAGAATGCTGTTATAATTGTTCTAATTTATTTTGTTAATCTCTTACTGTGCTTAATTTATAAATTAAATTTTATCAACCTCCTGTCAAAAGGAAGTGTGACAAAGGGAATTAGAGGAGACTGCTGGAACTAATGAAAATATAATCTAGACTATACATAGCAGGAGACAACCATGGGGGGAAATAGCTGGCAGGATCCTGTTTGAGTTCAGAACAAGTATCAAACACTGACCTCATGAATCTTCCTTAGGAGCCACAATTTGATTAATTGCAGTAGTCCCCCCTTAGCCATAGAGGGTGTCTTAGCTTTTTCACCACTGTAACTAAAAGACCCAACCAGAACAATCATAGAGGAGGAAAAGTTTATTTGGGGGCTCACGGTTTCAGAGGTCTCAGTCCAAAGGCAGCAGGCTCCATTCCTCAGGACTCGAGGTGAGGCAGGACATCATGGTAGAAGAGTGTGGCAGAACTGAGCAGCTCACATGATGATCAGAAAGCAGAGAGTGATCTCCACTTGCCAAATACTCCAAAGCCACACCACAATGCCCCACCTCCTCCAGCCATCCCCCATTTGCCTTTAGTTACCAATTAGTTCCATCAGGTGATTAATTCACTGATGGGGTTAAGGCTCTCATAACCCAATCATTTCTCCTCTAAACCTTCTTGCATTGTCTCACATGAGCTTTTGAAGGACAACTTAAATCCAAACCACAACATTTTGCCCCTGGCCCCCAAAAGCTCATGACCATCTTACAACGCAAAATACATTTGGTCCATCTCCAAGAGTCCTCACAGTCCCAACAGTTCAAGGATTATTCAAAATTCAAGTCCAAATTCTTCTCTGTAGCTCAAGGCAGTCTCACATTGTAAAAACCTGTAAAATTAAAAGTAATTTACAAGTATCCAATATATAATGGTACAGAATAAGCATTTCCATTTAGAAAAATAGGGGCATAGAAAGAAGGAATAGGACCAAAGTAAGACCAAAATTCATTTGAGTAAACAAGGCCTATAGTCCTGTGTCCAGCATCTACAGCACATGTCAAGGTAATGTTTTCTCCAAAGGGCTTGTGTAGATCTGCACTCATGGCCTTGTTAGTTGTAGCCCAAGTGGCCTTTCTGTTGGCTTGTCTCAGCCTAATTGCTTTAGCCTTCCTTGTAGACATTCAACAGTACTGGCATTTCTTAATCTCGGGGGTCTCAATTGCAGCTTCGACTTCCTCCTCACGTCTCCATGCATCACACTGTCAGGGTTGCCTGCAGGGACTCCGACCCTTCTGCACTCTGCTTGGCCTCCAAGGCCTTCCTTTGAAATCTTGATGGAAGCCTCCATGACCCCTAATTCCAGCATTATGTAATCTTGCAGAATCGAGGTCTGCCACCATCTCAAGCAGTAGCCAAGCCTCCAGGGACCCTGGCAACCTCTGAGTGCCTGGATAGCTGAGCATACTTTAAAAATTTCCTAAAATCCCTTGTGCAAGAAAGGTACCCCACTGGTCACGTCTCAAGAGAATTTTTACTTTTATTTCTTTGAGTCTGAGATGGATGTCTTGCCAACTCCTGAGATGCCCTTAAACCATCTTTATAATTGTCTCTGGGCAAAGTCTTTAGCATTTAGTGACAGTAATGTCTTTAAGAACTGCAATTACCATAGGTTCAGTTTAACTCCCACCTTTCAAGTCCAAGTTTTTAAAATCTTTCTGCTTTTCTTTTCTGCTCCTGATTATCATAATAAATTTGGCTAAAAGCTTCTGGCAATACCCATGCTACTGCCTGAATGCTATGCTGCCTGGAAGTTTCTTCTGCCAGATTAAAAAGTTCATCACTTTTAAAATCAGCCTCACAGAAAGTCTCAGGAAACAGATAAAATTCAGACAACTTCTCAGCCAGAACATAACATAAATGGCCTCTAGTCAATTACCAACAGTGTCCTCCTTTTCCTCTAAATCCTCTTGAGCTCTGTATTCACTGTCCATGGTCCTATCAGCATTCTGGTCTTCTGAGCTTCTAGAACAACAATCTAAATAATTTCCAGCTTGCACTGCTACACATTTCAAAATTTCTTTCAACCAATTCCACAGGGTTCCAAAATCTTCTAAACCACATGATCATGTTAGTCACAGCATCAACCGCACTTCTCCCATACCAATTTCTGTTTTAGTTAGATTTTTCACCACTGTAACTAAAAGACTCAACCAGAAATTGTAGGGGAGGAAAAGTTTATTCAGAGACTCACAGTTTCAGAGATCTCAGCCCAAAGATAGCAGGCTCCATTCCTCAGGGCTGTGAGGCAGGACATCATGGTAGAAGAGTGTGGCAGGGGGAAGCAGCTCACATGATAATCAGAAAGCAGAGAGAGAGATATCTCCACTTGCCAAATACAAATATATACCCCAAAGCCACACACCCCAATCATTTCTCCTTTGAACCTTCTTGCATTGTCTCACACATAAGGTTTAATTTACAAATTAAGCACAATACAAGTTTAACAAAAATAATAAAATAGAGCAACTATAACAGCATAGTTGCAATAAAAGTTACATGAGGTCATTCTTTCTCTCTCACCCCAAAACCAATTTGTTGGCAAAATTTATAGGCTTTATCTGTAAAATATACCAACATTTGGTAACTTTCCACCCTATCCAGCCAGGTCTAAGCTACTATTATCTTTCCCCTGGATTGCTGAAATTGCTTTCTAATTGGTCTCCTTACGACCATCATCAACATAGGTCTCCTTCCTTCTACCTCCTAACATGTCAGCATGATCCTTTTAAAACCTAAATTGTATTAGGTTACCCCACTTCTTAAAACCATCTTATGTCTTCCCATCTCAGGGGAAAAGCTTATGCTCTTACAATGACCT
Organism: Sciurus vulgaris; assembly: GCF_902686455.1. Lineage (NCBI taxonomy): Eukaryota > Metazoa > Chordata > Mammalia > Rodentia > Sciuridae > Sciurus > Sciurus vulgaris. The sequence goes on along the minus strand of NC_136471.1, from coordinate 75,165,480 downwards.
AAATGACTCCACAATGTCTGTCTGCTCCCTGCCTAGTTTACTCTGTGACTATATCTGCTATTATTGTTGCCTCTCACACACTCTGCACCATCCTACTCTGCTCTTTTTTTTTTAAATTGATACCAAGGATTGAACCCAGGGGTGCTTAACCACATCCCCAGCCCTTTTAATATTTTATTTAGAAACAGGGCTTCACTAAGTTGCTGAGGCAGGCTTTGAACTTATGACTCTCTTGCCTCAGCCTACCGAGCCCCTGGGATTACAGGCATGCACCAGCATGCCCAGCTCACTCTACTCTTTTATATATCAACCTCTTTTTCTCAGGACCTTTGCATTTCTTATTCCCTCTTCCAGGAACACTCTTCCTTCAGTTATCTCTATAGATTGTATTCATATTTCTTCAGGTCTTTGTTCTTATGTTATCTTTTCAATGTGTTTTTCTATAATTATCCCACTTGAAATTGATCTCCTCTCTCTCCCATCACTCTGGTCCCCTCTCTGCTTGCTACTATTTAACATCCTGTGTTTCACTTAGTTACTTTATATATTGTCTGTATCCCTGCCAGTTGACTGTAATCTTCACCATGGCTGGATATTTTTGTTTTTCTCACCCCCCAACATCTAAGAAGAATGTTTGATACAAAGTTGGTTTTTAATAATATTTGTTGAGAGAAGGAATTCCAGTTTACAATGTAAGGAGGGTGCATAAGGGCACTTTCTGAGCTGGGAGAGTAGGGCATAGAAATAAAGATGTGGAATAAAGCCCTCTAATAAAAGGAATTGAATAAATCCCTCTTTATTCTCATCATGAATTGGGCACAAACTGGCTTTGTGCATACATATGAGCTCTAGAGTGCCTCAGTGTCCAAAACTGCTCCTTCTCCCTCCATCCCCTATCATTCAGTCAAGCCATTAGGTATTTGATCTGCAAAATCACTTGGCCCATGACAATGCTCCCCAGTGTTCATGGACAGAAGTCCCTCACTACTCAGCAGATTGAGATACATTGGTAGACTTCCAATATTCTCCATATTCTGCTAACTGTTGTAGTCACATGACTTCACATGCATATATGCATGAGATAAAGAGAAAAGGATGAGAGTGGTAGACATGGTGTTTGGAATATAACTTTTATGGGCCTGGAGTCAGAGCCAGAGTTCAGCTCTAGTCATTACTTTGCTTAGAATTTAAGTATCCCACTTAGGGATTTTCCACAGATATTCCATAGTACAAATTTTAACAGTATAAAAAATATGAAATCTTCAAGGAACCCTGAGGCCCTATTTCCACATTTCATGATGGAAGAATGGGAGACCCAGGGAGGGGACAAAACTTACCCAAGTTCCTACACATAGAGAATTGGAGAAATTGAATTTTTGCTCTTTGTCTCCTAGGCTGATGATCTTTCAAGTAGTAGACATTGAATTCTTTCTTGTGGACACCCCAATTAAAGGGAAAACCCCTAAAATCAGCAAAAATATTGTAATATAAGCCAAATACAATACAGTAGTCCCCCTTCCTGCAGGAGATATGTTTCAAGAACCCCCAATGGATGCCTGAAACCATGTAGGAGATATGTTCCTAGCCAAATGCAATACAGTAGTCCCCCTTACTTGCAGGAGATATGTTCCAAGACCCCTAGTGGATGCCCAAAACCAAACCATATATGTGCTATGTTTTTCTTATACCTTCATACCTATGAAAAGCTTAATTTATAAATGTGCACAGTGAAAAGAAGAGATTAACAACAATTCTCTCTCAAAATATCTTGTTGTGCTGAACTCACCCTTCTTACCTATAGTTGATTGTGAATAACTGAAACCATGAAAAGTGAAACTGTGGATAAAGAGCATAATACATGATTCCTATCCTAACTCAGAGAATTTTATCTCAGCAGTAATTAAGTGATATGTGTCAGGACTTTTGTCAGCAGGTGTATGTTAGTTCATAGTCTTATAACTTCATCTTAACAAATCAAAGCCAGAACACATTTAATTAATCTTGTCAATCCAATTCACTGGTAAGTAGTTCTGATACTGCAATTTGCAAAGTAGGAGTTTAATCAACTGCAGCATTATCTCCTTCCTTTTGATTTTTTGACAGTTTGAAACATCAGGTTCACACAGGCACTTTGATAATGGGGTTGTTTGGAATTGTGTTTCTTTCTGTAATAGATTGGGTACTTCTGGAAACAGACTGAGGTAGAGATTTGTGCTATTAGAAAGTGCTTTTGTGACAATATCTGAGGGAATAAAAGAAGGAAGACTGAGTAGAGGGAGAAACTGCCACAGAGGATTCAGAGAACCTAATGGAAGTTTGGGAGTTGGAATGGCCCTTCGGAGACATTTCAAATGAAGGCAAGAATATGGGTCTTCGTATCCTCACAGGGACCTATCAGTGGATGCAGTTTGCTCCCATAGAAGAGAAGGGTGCAGAACACTGAGTAGGGCAGATCTCTCAGCCTAAGACAATGCCTGGTAAGAATTAGTCAGAAGTCTTAAAAGGCAACATTCCAGATAGCTAAAGAATAAATGCCTAAGTTCTGACTGGTAGATGAGGTGGCACACCACAGTAAGCATCACACTTTCATTCCCTTATATTCAACCCTCCCCCACTTCCCAAAACTACTGCCCTCAAGTAGTTTCTTTCCTTCATTCCATACCTTACTCTGTACTATTAAGACTATAACAGGGTTCAGCAAAATTGTACTTTCTCTTTGGTTTTGACATATAGATTCTGTTGATGATTAAAATCTATAGGCAAGAAGAAATGAGGGAGACTGACTAGCAGTTATAAACTGGAAACCATGACACTTCTGTTCTTAAATGTCAATTTTACAGGTTCTCTTTTATACAAGGTCTACTCTTTCATACAAGATCTGTTCGTCTTGCCCCCAACCCCCACTTCACCAGGAACTGTTTAGGATCTCTAGGGAAGGCATAGTATTCAACAAATAAGCTAACTTACAAAGGCTGGTAATATGTATTTGAAATGTGATTAAACATTTTTGAAATCCTGAGATGTGTGACAACATGAATTAACCTGGAGGACATTATGCTAAATGAAATAAGCCAGACACAGAAAGACTGTAAGATCTCACTTATATGTATAATCTAAAAAAAAAGTCAAACAATCAGAGAGTGAAATGGTGTTTGCTAGGGACTTGGTATGAAGAAATGCTGGTCAAAGGATATTAACTTTCACTTATAAAATGAATGAGTTCTGGAAGTCCAATTCTTAGCATGGTGACTATATTTAATAATATTGTACAGTATACTTGACATTTGCTAAGAGAGTAGATTTTAAGTGTGCTCACCACACACAAAATAGTAACTACTTGAAGTGATGGGTGTGTTAATTAGTTTTATTGCAGTAATTATGGCATTATGGTTTAGATATGAGGTTTCCCCCAAAAGCTCATGTGTGAGACAATGCAAGAAAGTTTAGAGGTGTAATGATTGGGTTACGAGAGCCTTAACCTAAACAGTTCATTCATCAATTTGAACAGATTAACTGGGTGTTAATTATAAGCAGATAGTGTGTGTGGTTAGAGAAGGTGGGTCATTGTGGGTGTGTCTTTGGATTTATATTTTGTCTATGGTGAGGGGAGCTCTTTCTGCTTCCTGGTTGTCATGTCTTGAGCTGCTTTCCTCTGCCACACTCTTCTGCCTCACTTGGGCCCAGAGCAACAGAGTCAGCCATTTATGGACTGAGACCTCTGAAACCATGAGTGCTGAATAAACTTTTCCTCCTCTAAAATTGTTCTTTTAGGTCTTTTGGTTGCAGCAAAAGCTGACTAAAATACATGCTATAATGTATGTGCATATCAAATCACATTGTGTACCTTAAATATATATAGTAGTTTTGTTTATTATATCTCAAAAGGTGGAAATAACCTAACAAAAGAATAAGAGGATCAGGCATTAAATAAAAAAAATTGAAAGGAGAGGAAATAAATAATAATAAGAGGAAATATATAATAAAAGATACCCAAATAGACATTTTGAAATCCACAAGAACCAAGGTAAGGTATACACCTGAAAGGTGATAAAGTTATTCATTTGGAAATAAAAGGGAATCACAGTATTTGTTCATTGTCTATCCTTTTAATTAATATATTTTGTTCATAAGAAATTTTAAATTGTAGTGTAGTGGCTTATAAGCATCCCCAAATTCAACTTGAATTACGTGATTCTAGGAGTTTAGCACACAAAGCAATTGCCTAAGAGTTCATCAAAACACTGAATATCAATAAAAATTATTCCTTAGCTCTGCTCTATAGTACAAATTTTTGGTTCATAGGTTAGATATAGTACTATAGGTGAGATAATATCTAGTGTAGTATAAAGTAGATGAATAAACCTGGAGTAATCTGAGGATCTGGGTAAAAGAAACAATCCGGTTGACCTGTCAGACTTAGGTTTGAATGCCAGCTCCTGCACATACTACCTACATGACAGTATCAAATTAATTAATCTCACAAGGTCTCAATTCTTATCTGTAAAATGGGATTAACAGTAAAGCCCATTTCCTAAGGTTATTGGAAGATTTAAATGAGATAATTAAAGTATATTGCATGGATCATAGGTTTTAATATTAGTTTTTTGCTCTTCTCACCATGCTACTACTATTTAAGATAGGACTTTAGGCTCCAGAGTCTTAATTTTCTCAGCAGTAAAACAGGAATAAAAATACTGCATCTGACTTTCACACAATGTCAAATGAGATAATTTACAGAAAAGTGTTTTGTAAAGGCACTATATAGTTGCCTGAGAAGGATTATTATTAGTACATGTAATTGGATTATTGTTTCCCATAACTGTTAGGGATCATCTCAAATTTAGAGCTTGAACTCTCAAATGAAATTTATGCCTATCTCATTTATTGCAATTTTCCAGCTTTTTGCTTTATCTGGCTTTGTATTTCCATCAAAAAGTGGGAAAGGGCACAGACATGGTGGTGCATGTCTGTAATCCCAGTTGCTCAGGAGGCTAGGGCAGAAGGATCACAAGTCCAAGGCCAGTTTGGGCAACTCAGTGAGACCTTGTCTGAGAAAATTAAAAGGGCTGGGGATATAGCTCAGTGCAAGAGCATCCCAGGGTTCAATCCCCAGTACCACAAAAAGAAAAGAAAAGCAAGCAAGCAAGTAATGGGAAAGGGGCTAAGGGTGCAGCTCAGTGGTAGAGCACTTGCCTAGCATGCACAAGATTCTGGATTTGATTCCCAACTCCACTAAATAAATAAATAAATAGGAGTCAAGAGAGCTAAATTAAAATTTGTCAATTGTACTAAGTGTTGGTATCTATGGTGAAGATTACATGCTACTTAACATTAACCTTTGGTTATTAAAGGTTCATGCTATCCATGACCTCTATAATAATGGGAAATTTCAAGATTTCTCATTTTTCTTTTTAAAACATTTGTTCTAATTAGTTATATATGACAGTAGAATGCATTTTGACACATGATACATAAATGCAATATAACTTCTCATTCTTCTGTCTGTACAGGATGTAGAGTTATACAGGTTGTGTAATCATATGTACACACAGGGTAATAACGTCTGATTCATTTTACTATCATTCCTACCCCCATAATCCTCCCCTCCCTTCACTCTTCTCTGTTTAATCCATAGTGCCTCTATCCCCTCCCCCTTATTGTGAATTAGCATCTGCATATCAGAGAAAACACTTGGTCTTTGGTTCTTTCGATTGGTTTATTTAGCTTAGCATAATATTCTCCAACTCCATCCATTTACTGGCAAATGCCATAATTCATTCTTCTTTAAGACTGAGTATTCCATTGTGTATATATACACTTTCTTTATCCATTCATCTGTTGAAGGGCACTTAGGTTGGTTCCATAGTTTAGCTATTGTGAACTGAGCTGCTATAAACATTGATGTGGCCATACACTACAGTATGCTGATTTTAAGTCATTTGGGTATAAACCTAGGAGTGGGATAATTGGGTCAAATGGTGGTTCCATTCTAAGTTTTCTGAGGAAACTCCATACTGTTTTCCATAGTGGTTGCACCAATTTGCAGTCCCACCAGCAAGGTATGAGTGTACCTTTGTCTCCACATCCTTGCCAACATTTATTGTTACTTGTATTCTTGATAATTGTCATTCTGATAGGAGAGAGATGGAATCTCAGTGTATTTTGATTTGAATTACTCTAATTGCTAGAGATGTTGAACATTTTTTGTATATTTATTGATCAAGTGTATTTCTTCTTCTGTGAAGTGTGTGTTCAGTTTCTCATTTTTCTTTATGTGTGTTCTGGTACCTAGCAAAGTATCTGGCAAATAGTAAGGGTTCAATCAGTATTTGTTAACTGAATTATTTTGTGAATCTATAGGAGTGTATAAAGAAGACTAGATTTGGAGTCAAAAGAATAGGGTTCATGTTTTGGTTCTGTTCCTTCTTGGATGTGTAATCTTGGACAAGTCCTTTTAGGAAACAGGATTACATAGATATTGTCCATAAATGGGGATCGGTAATCCTAATGTTTTTTGAAATTTAAATAAGAGAAGTACATGAAACTCTGTAAATTATAAAACGCCAAACTTAAGGTGTTAGTATTATTAATCATTAGCGAATTTTGCCTTTAAAAAGTCTTAAATACGGGCTGGGGTTGGAGTTCAGTGGTAGAGCACTCACCTGCCACATTTGAGGAACCTGGTTCAATCCTCAGCACTACATAAAAATAAATAAATAAAATAAAGGTATTTTTAAAAGCCTTAAATAAATTTCCTATATAAGTAGACCTGTTAATATAGGTGAATGTATGTATGAGTGCTTACTATGAGAATGAAAAGAAGACATACTAGCAATTGTTCTAATTCATATTCTGTGGCATTCACAATAAGGTCACATGCCTGATTAGACTACACTGTAATTTTGGTCCTGGGATGTCTTACAATACCATTTTAAGTTCATTACTGCATTTAAATTACTGCTAATAATAAAATACTGCATTTCAGTGTTTCCCCTCAGAGTAGCCATCAATTGTTCCTGCCCACTTCAAGTTAGCATATGCCACTTTTAAACCCAGAGACTCTTCCCTTTGTATTTTGTTCTAGGTCAATAGATGCACAAGCTTACAAAAATGGGATTACAGTTCTAGGTTGCAATTCTTATCATGCAGTCAAATTTAATCTCTGTATAGTATAATTACAAGTTAATAGTGTATGGACCTGGAGGGTGAGTCCCAAAACAGAGATTGAGGGGGGAAATACCACTAACAAAAATACCAAAACAACAAATGAACAAACACACAAATAATGAAAAACAGAGAGGCAGATCAAGGCTTAAGTCCTGCCAAAGAATAGGATAACTCATACTTCTCTAAATCTCTGCACATGTCCTTTGTGAAAGGAAGAATTTTAAGAATTGGCTTTTTGGAAGGCAAAATAGAATTATAGAATATCAAAACTGGAAAGACATTCAGGGGTCAAATAGTTAATGCTTCTCACTTTATAGATGGGGAAAGTCATGCCCAGAGAAGGAAAAGGGCTTGTCAAATGTCACCTATTAATTTTTTGGCAGAATTAGAAGATTTCTAACTTCCAAGTTGTAGCTGTTTACGAAAGCAACCTATAAAGTGCTCTCAAAGACTACCATTTAAAAAAATCAGAATCTCTGGGTTGTTAAGATTCTTGGTTCCCATTTCAGATTTTCTGAATTAGAATCTCGAAGATGGGTCATAGAACCTGCATTTTAACAAGCTCTACGCTTGTTCTGATACACACTGAGGTTTGAAAAGTAGTGTCCTAGACACTCTTAACTCAGGCCTTTATAGTGAGTCCACACACTTAAGGAACAAAAGCTTCTTTCTAAGTATTTAAAAGAAACAAAGTGGTAGTGGATCTGAAATGGTATCAGAATCCCCATGGTAACGTGTACACTGCAGGTCCCAACCAATCCAGGTAAGAAAAGCTTTAGCGGTCAAGCACACTTAGGAAGCTGCAGTTTGTACAACAGTCTAATAGGGGACAGGTGCTTCAGCAGCCTGCCGGGTGTTTTTACTTCCTCCTTTGGTTACAAAGACAAGCGATCCTGAAGATGCCTTTACCGAAGTATATTTTCTCTGTCAAGACACGAAGTCTGAAAACATGAGCCATATGTGTGTAATCTATCCCCGCTTCTCCTGGCTGTACCCATTACCGAAAGTTCTGAACGCGGAAGACCCAGCAACCAGGCACTCCCAGCATCGCAGCCTTTGCCAGGCTACGTGAGGGAACCCACGCAGCACGGTTGACCCAAAAGAGTTAACAAGCAGCCTGCCTTAGAGTGGCAGGGAGAGAGGCCAATAGGGTGTCTACGTAGGCAATACGTGTGGTGTAGGCAGGCGTGAGGCAAAGCGGGTGAAAGGGAACTGATAGAGGCCTAGAGGTGAGAGGGCAGACAGGGTTAGAGATTTTAGGAGGTGGGGGACGACTGGGAGAGCAGCGGGCATCTGTCTCTTCTCCCCGCTCTTCTTTGTCCTTAGGGTTCTGCAGCAGCGGGGACAGCCCGGGGGTCCGGTGTATGGCCACGGAGTTACAGCGTCCGGACTCCATGCCCTGTCACAACCAGCAAGTAAACTCTGCCCCAACCCCATGCCCGGAGCCGCTGCGACCTAGCGACCAGATTCCGGATCATGCGGAGGGAAGTAGCGCTGCTGTGGCCAAGCTCACTCTCCTGACTGGGCACGCCCATTCTAGCGAGCCGGCTGAGCGGGCTTCTCAGGCCTTCGGCGGCGCCAACCTTAACTCTGAGTGCAACAGTGACAGCGGTGACGCACCTGCAGGCGACTCCCTCCTAGGGGATTGCGAACTCTCCAGGCAGATTGGGGCGCAGCTTAAACTGCTGCCTATGAATGATCAGATCCGGGAGCTGCAGACTATCATCCGGGACAAGTAAGCCTAGAGCGGAAGGGAAAGGGAGGCGGAGGGTCCACAGGGGGTGGGCGGAGATTGGAAGTAAAACAGTTAAAGGATAGTGTTCTTGTCCTCCGCAAACCGGTTTTAGGAGAGTAGGGCAGGGCCTTTTCTTTGGCGTGTGTAGTGTGTGTCTGTACTCGAGGGGAGTCAAGTGACACATGCCTCCAGCCCTTTCCTAGTTCTGGCATTCAGCATGCTTTGTGTAGTGATGAAACGTTTTAAGTAGCCTCAGGCCTCTTCCGGCCTCTTTGCCTCTCTGAGAGATGACGAATCCTCAACCATTCCGGGCAGTAAACGCCCCTATGTTATCTGCCCAGTGACTGTCCACGTGGTAAATTTATAACCAAGAAATGGTTGCTACCTATAGTTATGCATCATCACCAAATAACCCAGGCTCACAAACAGAAGTAAAGCAATTTCACGGAAATTCTATTATACCCCATTGGCTTTCTGATCCTTCAATATTTGCTACTGCAAATATGTCATTTTGTTTTAGGTCTTGGGATTCAGATTTACCTGATCACATGAAAGCTTATCATCCAACTCTTATCAACATTGTTTTATTATAAACTTTCACAACATAGTTAACAGACCAAAGGGACCTAAAGGAGCCTTTAGCCGCACCTAAGCCCACAGACCAATGTAGCCAGAATTTAATCCGTAAAATGCTATTTTGAAATTTTCCAAACCCATGTCTTATATGGGTTTTCTCAAGGGAAATATGCACCATAATGAACTATAGCTGATTTCTTTATTAACAGCATTTCTCTTTTCCTGTTTTTTTGAGTTAAGGTCTTTCTGTGTTGCCCAGGCTGGCCTACAGCTCCTGGGCCCAAGTGACCCTCCTGCCTCAGCTTCCTAAATAGCTGGGACTATGGGTGCACGCATACGTACCAGAATCCAATTGGAAGCACATTAAATGAGTAGCTACAGCATGTCAGAACATCATCGTTTCAGTGGTGGGGCATGCCTTAATCTTTTTAAAATCTACTGTATGACAGGATGCCATGCCCTAAATCAGACTCTAGTAACTTTTTATTCATGTTTTTCTCTAAGGCTTCTAATACTTTTTCTTGCCTGCAGTTTTTCTGTCACATGTACACATACATTATTGTATAATCAATATTCTTAACATAAAGCTTTGATTTGGTAACTGCCATACTCAGCAGCCTTCTTTGGCTTCTCAAATCCTACCAAATAAAGTTCAGAATCCTTAGCTTGATGTTAACCCCCACCCACCCACGGTGATTCCTAGGAACCATTCTGAAACACCTCTGCTTCTGTTCTCTCCTGGAATTCCCTATAATCCCTCTATACATGTTCAAATCCTACCAATTTTTCAAGGTCAAACCCAGTTCCACCCACCTTTGCTTCTGCCAAGAAGTTTCCCTTCTTCCTGACCAATCTCCCTTGGCCTTTTAAATACAAGATTCACCTTCTGTTTTGCATATTATTACTTGTGCATTGATCTTTTCTTTTCTTGCCTATGAGGTTTTAAGCTCCTTGAAGGCAAGATCTTTTATGTGTTTGAATTCCAACCATGCCTTGCCAGAAATAGATGCTCAATTACTAAAGATTCTTTCTGGCTCTTAAAATTATATTTATGAAACTATCCTACTAACTATTTATAATACATCAATGTTAAAAACTTCTGTGATTATATTATCTAATAGATTAAGTGGTGATCTTAAATACCAGTCATAGGTTTAGCTAAAGTAAAATATCTGTGACACTAGGAAAATAGGATGATTAATTCTTGTTTCTGTAGAACAGGAGTTAACTAACCTTGGGTCTTGTGCCCCACTTCACCTGTAGATGGATTTCAAGGATTTAGTGAACCCTAAGAAACTATCTGGAATATTTTATTTATATGTGCATTTTTAATAGTTGCTTTGAAAATAATATTTCTATCATGATATAATTCATACACCATACAATTCAAGCATTTAAAGTGTACAGTTTAATGGTTTTAACTATGTTCATAACTGTGTACCATCATGTACTGCAATTAATTTTAGAACATTATCATCACCCCAACAAGAAACTTCATACCCACTTCCCATTTCCCTCCAACCCCTCCCCAAGATCCAGACAATCACTGTATCTACTTTGTATCTACTTTGTGTCTTCTATATATTTCTTTTCAAATTTGTTTTTAACAGATACATAGCATAAACATTACACATTAATAGGGTGCCATATAATGTTTAATATACACACGTATACACACTACATAATGTTTAAATCAGATTAAACATATTTATATATTCAAACATTTGTCATTTATGGTAAAAACTTTTGAAATCCTTTATTCTAGATTTTTGAAATGTTCAGTATATTACTGTTATCTATGTTCATCCTACAGTGCCATAATAGTACACTAGAGCTTTTTGGTCCTATCTAACTATAATTTAGTACCCATTATTCAAATTTTCCTTATCCCTTCCCCACCCTATTCTCCCTAGCCTCTGGTAACCACCATTATATTGTCAATTTCTATGAGATCAGCTTTTTTTAGATTCCACTTATGAGTGAGATTATGTAGTACTTGCTATTCTGGACATTTCAGATAAAAGGATCTAGCTGGGCATGGTGGCACATACATGTAATATCAACTACTCAGGAGGCTGAGGCAAGATGATCACAAGATTGTGACCAGCCTGGGTAACAACCAGACTCTCAGAATTAAAAAATTAAAAAATAAATTTTTCAGGGTTCAACAATGTTGTATCAGTTTATCATTTCTTTCTGTGTCTGAATGGTATTCCATTGTATGTATATACTAAAGTTTGCTTATCCATTTAACATTCGAGGAACATTTTGGGTGATCTTTACTCTTCAGCTATTCTGAAAAATACTACTATGAACATTTGCTTATGTGCATTTTTTAAATTGTAAACAAATGGGATACATGTTGTTTCTCTGTACATGGCGTAAAGGCATACCATTTGTGTAATCATAGATTTACATAGGGTAATGTTGTTTGATTCATTCTGTTATTTTTTCCCTTCCCCCCACCCCTCCCACCCCTCTTTTCCCTCTATACAGTCCTTCCTTCCTCCATTCTTGCCCCCCTCCCTAACCCTAACTCTAACCCTAACGAAATTGAAACAAAAGAAACAATATGTGCATTTTTTTTTAACAGGGTGAGGATCTTTAGATTTCATTAGATTTCACAGAGGATCATAGTAATGTAAAGGTCAAGAACCATTACTATAGAATTTGGAAAGAGCATGACATTCAACATTTACATATGACAATATCTGTACCTATCTGATTGTACTTCAAAGTCTCTCTCTCTCTCTCTCTCTCTCTCTCTCTCTCTCTCTCTCTCATATGTTAAAGATGGAACACAGGGCCTCATGCTAAGCAAGTGCTCTACTGCTAATCTCCAGCTCACCTGATTGTACTTTATTACTCACAAAAGCCTGGGTTAGATAGTAAACTGGGGTGTAAGTAGAACCTTTTTTTTCTGAGTTTGGACAGCATGATTCAGAGGATCCTGCAAGATGTTTTAGTATCTCTGTGCTTCAACATATTTTCATTTGTAAAAATGAAGATTTTGGTACTACCTTATGGAGCTCCTGGCAGGCTAAAACAAGATACTGTCCATGAACATTTGTTATTATATGTGAGAAGATGTGTACATTTAAGGCATTTCAAACCTTAGGTTTACTAAAACAGTAAAAAGGGGTTGGGAGTGTGGCTCAGTGGCAGAGCACTTGCCTAGCACATGCAAGGCCCTGGATTTGATCCCCAGCACCAAAACAAAAAACAAAACAAACAAGACAGTAAAAGGAATTTACTCATAGAGCTCACATTCTTCTTTTGAAAATCAATATTGAGAGATCCTACATAAATTTTATTCTACTTGATACAGTGCAGAAAGACCCACGACAATTTTTGATAAGTTGAGGCTTATTTAGACTGGGGACAGTGTTTTTAGTTTTGTTTTTGTTAACCAAATCTATTAACAGAAAATTTCTCTTCTGTCCATTCTCTTCAAAAAACTGTCATTCCTTCACATAAATGAGACCTGTTTCAGCCTCTGTATCAGGCTGCTGGGGTGCCTATGGTAAGAAAAGCTTTATCTATATAGGTCTAGGTATGGAAGGCGCCAGTGTTTGTCATGCCCGGTTCAGGCATGTGAACTTCTCTGTTTTAATGTGACAGCGTATGTGTGCACTATAGAGCTCTCTGACAATAGAAATCATTGGAGTATGTGCTTTTTTTATTGTTCCTGATCTTTAGCATCTATCTAGTGAAGGGATTGCTTTATAAATTGATTTTGGCACGTGAAACAAATTGATCCAGCAGGACCATATGTTGTTGTTATTGTGTGTGTGTGTGTGTGTGTGTGTGTGTGTGTGTGTGTGTATTTATATGGGGGACAGAATTGAGAATGTTGTAATGATTTAAAATGACTTTTTTGAAATGTGCAATATTTGAAACATAGTATGTTGGCTGTATTATTGAATTTCACAGAAATGATTTTCTCTCTGGGAGTACAGCAGTCCAAACCTCAAATGAGCAGATAATTTACACATGGGTCACTGGTGAAATAATGAAAAGAAATGACTCCTTCATTTTCTTGTGTTTTTGTTGTTGTTTGGGTTTTTCTTCTCGTTGTTGTTGAAATGGATTAAATCGCATATCCTTCCCTTCCTGCCTCCTCTATATACTAAACCCAGTACAGTTTGAGCGTATTGTACTTTTTCCCTTGAAGATAATTCATGACCACATATTTAAGGCAGTGCAGTATATTTAAAATTTTATCCTCCTTGCCCAGTTTTTTGCTTTCTTTTGTTTCCTGGAACATTAGAATAAAACTGTTTTGTGAGCTGTTGAATATCTCCTATGTGTTTACTTGTCCTAGGAGGGGCTTTGGCATGGCCTCTGCAGGTTTCTTGGATGAGAGTTGAGCAATCTTAAGAATATTTCAGTCCATAAAATAGCACTAAAGAAGGAGTACATTCAGCCTTATAAATGTTTTTAGTCACCTGGAAAGGAGACTATTAACTTCAGTATAGATGAATGTCCTATGCAACTCTAATGTGAATGCAGCCTAATGTGATTTCATTTAAGTGATATAATATTCTTAACTCTAATTTTGTATCAGTATTGCCTGTGGAGTCTTTTTTTTTAAATATAAGTTGCTGGTCCTTATCCTTAGAGGTTGTTTGCATAGTCTCAGGTGGAACCTGACCATATTTCGCTTTGTGAGCACCACAGATGAATATGCTATACTCAGGTTGGACAACATTTTGGGAGAATAGCCAGTGTCCCTTGTGTAATTTGCCTGGCTTCAGATTTGGGGTACAGGGTGAGTCAAGGATTCCACATGCTAAACTGAATTAGCCTAGAGAGACTGGCCTGGCATCACCCAAAGATTAGAGGAATCCAGGAACTTTTCCCTTGAAGTTTTACAAAACCAAAATGCTCACCAAAGAAAAAACTGTGACCTGCAAATTGTTTAGAACTAGACATGTCTTTGGTTTTTATGTGTTTCTCAGGTGAATTTTCTAGCCGGCTTTTAGTGCAATATGGAGGAAATCACATCTTTAAGCCATACAGACAGACCACTATTGTATTTGTTGGCCCTATCATAGAAATGTCTTACCAACTAGACTGGACACTGGGGAGGCAGAAAGAGGATGCCTGGTGCAGAGGCATTAATAATCATAATGTAGCAATCATAAAAAAAGGAAACGATAATTTCTCTTGCTTTTCTATCTGATTTTGAATGTTTGCATTGAACACTGCTTTGAGGTGCAAACAAATCATTAATGGCACTGTTTTATGAGCTTATTAAGAAAGTGCTAAAGAGCTGTGGACTTGATGGCTTGCACCTGGCAGATAGTAAAAGCTCTGTATACTTGTCCTAGGAGGGGTTTGGTATGGCTTCCACAGGCTGCTTGGGTGAAAGTCAATCCAGTAGGGCTGCATGTTGGTGTGTGTGTGTGTAGACTGAGAACATTGTAATGATTTAAAATGACTTTTTGTTTTAACTTTTCACATTGAGTTAGTTCTGAGTACTTCATCGGGGTTTTTGTGTGTATGTGTGAAGTTAAAGGAAGGAGGAGTAAAAACATAAATCATTTGCATACCATGGCACAGGTTGGGGCTATTCTTTATTTTAGTGATTACATAACAGCAAGGAGGTAGAGCTTATGTCTTCAGATCTTTCACTAATTGCTAACTTTAAATAAAACATAATTTTGGTTTAAACCTGCTAGAAAAGATTTTATGTTTCATTTCCCTTTAATCTCTTACTTAACAAACAAAAACATGTTAGAGTGAAAACTCATATTTTTATTTTAATATTCTTATTTTTAAAATCCACTTAATTCTTCCTCTTCAACTTAAATTGCTAGATAAAACACAGGAAGCCTAGTTAAAATTGAATTCAAATAAACAATGTATAACTCTTTCATATAAATGGAACTTAAGTATTGCATGGGCTTTATGAAACACAGATTTAATTGGGCATCCTGTATTTTTATTTGCTAAATTCCCAAATCTAGCTTCCCCTGCCCCAAATGCTGCAAACAATCCTTGTGTATGATCTTCCTGGAGAAAGTGTGATCTGTTTAAACTTGAAATAACACCTAATGCAGTGCTGCAAGAATTTGATAAAATTAAATTGTAATGGGTCAGAAGATTTTGCTTTAATCACTTTTGGAAAGAATAAATTTATATGTGATATGCTTAGTACATACACTTTATCCCTCTTCAGAAGGAACATCTCGATGATGTTTTTTATTGCTTGACAGGCTCTTTATTTTATTGTTTGCATTGTATATGCATGGAAATTTGATTTACAGGGAGAGAAATAAAGAATTGGCTACCTTTTAGTACATTTTCTTTTATTAGAGCAAAATATAAATAAGGGATTTACTCAGGGACTTGGAATTCGAGAGCTTCTGAAAAGGAAGAATGTTGAGATACTTCACCTCTATAAGCCTCACTATTAGCATTGCAAAAGTAGTAGTAATAATAGAGTCTACCCCTTAAGGGTGTATGAGAAATTAGATGAGATAATGCACCAAAAGTGCTCAAAACTTGACACCAAGGAAATGTTTTTAATAAATGGAGGCCTCTGAGAAAGAATGAGGTAATGTAAAGTGTGATGTTAGGTACCTCCTAAAACTCATGGGCCTTTTTAAAAAGCTTTATAAATAAGTTGTGAATTTGTGATATATATATATATGTATATATATTTATATATACACATATACAATGTGTATATACACATGTGTGTGTACCTATACACATATGTAGTTATTAAATTGATTTTTGTGAAAAAGATGGTGGGAGACTTGTCAAGTTTAGTTCAAATAGATAGAATCAGAGTGAGAGTGATCAAATGGCAGTTTCTGTTATGAGAATCAAAGTGATAGTCATCCGAGGAGAGGATGTCCTCCAACAAACACTCTAGAGAGCCCCTCGGTGGTGGTGGTGGTGGTGGAAGTGGTAGTAGTGAGACTTACTAAGAAGAGGGGAGAAGATCTTCACTTGAAGTCTTCATTTTTTAATGTTTTAAGAATTCCTTCCATATTTCTATATCTTGTGGATGACACATAAATATCTAGCTTTTTAAAAGAAACGTTGGTAAGACTGTTAGGAGGTTTCATCTTGGTTTATATTTGCTATGAGATATATGTGTTTTTAAATACACACAATTGCTGCATTCTCTCTGGACATTTTAAAGTGCTTTATAGACAGCCTTAACAAGCAGGGAAGATTCAGGTTTACCTAGTCCACATTAAAATGAGGATTTGGTTTCCAGTATGAATCTTGTACTTTGGTTGTTTCCATATAAAGTTCACTTTTTAAAGTGTCTTCTTTTGGCTTTCATCTTGTTGCTTAAGGTGTGTGACATATTTGTGTTGGGGGAGAGTGTCAAGAAAAGTGTATTATCAGGTATGATTAGGTCTCCATTGTTAAACCCCTTTGGGGTTTTCACAGTTTAAAAGATGCTCAGTTTAATATTAATTAGATTTCCATGCTTTGAACTATGAATGCCTGAGTATCACTGTCTGTTTAAATATGCAATATTTGATTATTTAGAAATATTGTAGAATTTTCCAGGGATGTATGTCTGTGTCCTTTTTGCTTTTTGATGATTTTGCATTAGATTTTTGAGAGGAACTCTTATCAGATAGAAGATTGCTGTTTTACAAAGCTTTGTTTGCAATGGGAGGGATTTATTTTAAACGGTTTTAAGGCAAAATAATTATGATTTAAAACAAAGTATATGGAATTAATAAGTCCTGAGGTCTGGTTTACATTAAAATATCTTCACTAACAAATAATTTTACCCAGTGTTGAACCTAAAGTAGGGGTTCAGAAAATATGTACAGGTTGATTGATCCAACAAGTCAATATCCGTTTTACTCTAGTGTCAACAATGTTTAGGATTTGTCAAGTGCTACTGTTGACTTTTTAAAAAAAATAATCATATTATTTTATTCTAGCTTGAATCTCTAAATTAATTTAAAGTAAACAGTATGGATCTGAAGTCTGCCTTTGAAAGGACAGGAGGCAGGTTAGTAATTACTCTTTGTAGTGGGGTAACTTGGAGCAATGCATGGTTTGCTTGTAGGTCAAATAACTGTCAAGAGGTGACAGTTCATATTAGGCTTTTATGATGTATACATTTTTAGAATGTAGAGAAGGTGTTTATCATACAAAAGTTATCAGCTGAGGCTGATTTTTTTTAGCTGGTCTGAAAGATGTTAAAGTGTCTGATTCCAAAAAAATAACAGATTTGGGCAGATCTGATCATTTAACCTAGTATAACTTTTCCACACAATATGTTGATGTGTAACTTCAGAACCATAAAACAATTTCAGTGTGTTCCCAAGATATATCATGGGATATTTCATTAAGGCAAATCCACATTTTTCTTCCCTTTTGAAAAACTTTATTTAGGCTGCCTAGATGAGTTTGTATAGGTCTCACAGATAGAACAGTAGGCTTTAGTATTTTTTATATAGTTCATTGCTTTTTCCTTCCTTTACAAACATGTTGTGAAGATTAATCATAGAAATGGAAGGTGCTGGTGAATAGTGTAGTCTCATTTGAAAACGACAGCACACAAAATGGTGTCTATTTTAAATGGGTTGTCTCTATAGGGGTGTGTGTGTGTGTGTGTGTATAATCTTCTGAATTTAGGGAATATTTACACATAAAGAACAGATCTATATTCTTGCAATCCATATTTTAGAGAGTTAATATCTGTAATATGATATGATTGTGGCTACTATAAGAAACCTAATACCATTTGTGTCAGTGATATTTCATTGCTTTCCTGCATCAGAAAAAAGTGAATGCAGCTTAGAAAAAAAGTGGTGATTAATGGTATATTGAGATAATATGTGTTTGCAATATACCATTTTGATGTTGTGTTGGGGAAAATTTTAGGTATGCTTTGGATAGGCAGGTAGGGATTTTTAGGTCCGTAAGGTGTAAGTCAGTGAATTCAGAATGTACATGGAAGAAGGTGGAGGAACATTACTAGATTTTTTACACACAGAAAGAACATTAGTCTTTTAATATTCCCTTTCTGGATAGTAAACAGCTTGTGGGTAGGTGCAACCTTAGATTATTAGTACTTGGGTGCCTCGGGATATAAAGGGAATGTATGGAAAAATGGCAGAAAGATCTTGGGGATGAAAAACTTGTTTTAAAAAAACAGGCAAAAGGAACAAAATTATTTGAGAAAAAGGTCTTGGAAATTAGGTCACACATTCTTGAAAGGAATGGCAAAAATAGATTTATTTGTCTGTACCATTATAATTCCAAAAAGGATTAGAGATAAAGTGGATGGGTCACTTATCTCTATAATATGGGACATAGGCCAAGGTGAATTGAGGGGGAGAGTTGGGGGAGCTTGGTTTTCTTAATGCAAAATTTTCTCATTTAAGCTTTGGTCTTGTTGTCATGTTCTAGAGGGAACTTTGTTCATCTCCTGATTGAATAATATGTACTTGGGCAGCTCAGTGGGGGACTGCATGATCTTTTCAATTCATATCTCTTATATTGATATCAAATAAGCATTTTCAATAATATTTTTCAAGTCATCACATTTTGGTGCCAGTATACTACTAAAAAATATCTTGCCTTAGTAATAGTTGTATGCATAAACCTTTAAGTTTTTAGTATGTAATAGGTCTTAATGTCAGTGTAACTATATGTATTAAGTAATATTTTACATTAAAGCTCTAATTTAGACTAAAACTTGTACTATTTTTTTTAGGACAGCCAGTAGAGGGGACTTCATGTTTTCTGCGGATCGTTTGGTAGGTGGAGGCTTTCCATTTTCATTTCATTGTTGAACCTAGTGATATAATCATGGAAGGCTAGGGGGCTTTTTGGTTCTGAGCATTCTGGGGGTGAGATAGATTGGATGAAGTAGCCATCATCTTGCTAGGCTTCTGAAGTGTTCTTCCCACTGTTGTATTAAAGTTCTGCCTCAGTCCCTTTCACCTCAAAGCATTGCCCATGAACTCATTTCCTGTTCAGGAACTCAGGTGCTACTGCCTCAGATGTAACTTGGTAATCTGGTGCTCAGCAAGTCTTAATTGCCTCATCTTAGAGCAGTGAAGTGAAGTACACTTGAAAACCAAAGATGTAAGAAGTAGTAGTTACCTTTGTGGTATTCATCTAACACAAAAATACTAATACATTTTTTGTTGTTTATATGGGAGCAGGGCTGAGTTTATTTTGCCTCTGTTCTGTACTATCCTCACATGTGAAATACTAAGTTGAACTGTCTTCACTTTCCTCAGGGACTTCCTGTTAAGGATTGACCAAGCCCAATTCTGTTTAGCTAGGGTCATCAGCTAGGCTCTCACACCAAACTGTTTTGTTTTCAGAGTAACCACTGTGTTCTACTTGTATTTATGTATCAGTGTGCTCAGTGTTTGTAATGAAGTTGATACATTTTCTGCTCTGGTTATTAGTCTTCATCATTCATGAATATATGCTGGACTCATGTGAATCAGACACTGTGCTAGGTTGTATTGGGAGGGAGGAGATATAACAATCAGGAATATATACATAGACCCTGATCTTGTGGAGTTCACAATCTTAATGTTGTTGTCAGTTTGTAGTTTTGGAAAGAAAGAAAGAAATGTGGCTTTGTAACCTTACACTTATAATCAAATAGAAGAAAGTAGATTATTAATGGAAATGTGAGGGAAAAAAACCATGAAACTTTTCATTTTGATTTTCCCTAGAGAGTTTATTCCAAAAGAATGTAGAGAGTTCCTATTCTGCTTTTGATTTGAAATATTCTTGGTTTAGAGACGAATTCTACTTAAAATTATTTGTGCTTTCAAGGGCATAATAACCCTTGGATAGAACCAAGATAATGTGGTTGACATTCCTGGGGCAATAGGTCACTCATTCTTTTTTTTTTCTTTTATCAAACGAAAAGAATAGGTTCAAGGAGAAAGAAACTTCTGTTTTAATGGCTACTGTGTAGAGAAAACGTGTCTTCATTTTCACTGATAGAAATTATTCCTCTTTTTTCCTGCTTTCCTTTTTCTTTTTCCTTTACTTCCTTTTTTTCTTTTTGAGACAGGGCCTTGCTCTGTGGCTCAGGCAACTTTCAAACTCCTGGGCTCAAGCAATCCTCCTGTCTCAGACTTTCAAGTAGCTGGAACTACAGGCATGCACCACCATGCCAAGCCCACATGCTCTTTTGTATAGGAAATAGGAAGTAAGTTCATGGTTATTATAAAATGCTTTCCTGAAATAGCAGGTATTATAGCCTCACCAAATGGATAATAAGAACCTATGGCATAATTCACCTGAGAGGATGGTGATATGGACCTCTGTTCTTTGCAGTTGGCTTTGAAGGATCTAATATGTGGTGGGGGAGGGTCTGTTGTGGTTGTGGTGGGGATTCTAGCAGTTTAGGTTTCTATAATTGAGGATTTCTAATATATCATCTTCTTTACTACAAGGGCCCCATTATAGTGGCCATTGTCTATCCTGCATTTGTAAATGTTGTTTTCCCTGGCCCTCAGATCCTGGAGTTTTTTATATTTTATTTATTTATTTTTGGGTGCTGGGTATTGACAGGGCCTTGCATATGCTAAGCATGCACTCTACTGCTGTGATACACTCCCAGACTCTTGATA
Source organism: Sciurus vulgaris (assembly GCF_902686455.1). Classification (NCBI taxonomy): domain Eukaryota; kingdom Metazoa; phylum Chordata; class Mammalia; order Rodentia; family Sciuridae; genus Sciurus; species Sciurus vulgaris. The sequence continues at coordinate 75,144,402 of NC_136471.1, read as the reverse complement.
TTTTAGTCACCCTTCCTCTGGTTTTATGTAAGATTTGTACACACTAATTTCTGCTCCAGGGATGAGGGCATGGGGCAGGAGACTAGACCCTTTAGACTAGTGTTACTAGGAGGAGGTGGTCTAGGCTCTTCTTCAAAGAAAATAATCCTCTTTTATCTTGTAATTTGCTCATAAGAATCATAAATCTCCACAGAAAGTGGTGGCTAGAGGTGAGTGTGAACATGTGCACAGTGTTCATGAAGTTTCTGGACTCTCTCTGATTCTGCAGGCTGACAAAGTGCCGGGCCATTTAGAATTGATTATTTTATTGGCAGAAGGGTGTTATGTTGTGATAACAGAACATGTAGCCTGATGCTTCTCCCTGCTGTTCCTGATTCTTGATCAGTAATGTAATATTGATTGGATAAAATGTGCATTGTAGGCTCAACACTGCCTTTGTTATAATAGGCTTTGGTTGATCATGGGAATACCATGCCTGGTTTTGGGAGGCTTTTCTTAGTAAATTTCAATGATTCTTTCCTCTGTATCACACATTATCATTGTTATAAGCCTTTTTGGCATCTGAGAAACCCCCAAAACATTCAATTGGATCCTCTTTCAGACTCAGCAAATGAAATCAGTCTATCCATTCATTTATTTCAAACTCATAAGAACTTCAAGGCATTATTTCCGTTATGGTGGACCTTTGTTTAAAAAGGATCCAGTTTAACAATTTGAAAAGTACTGAACAAGGCAGAGAAGGTTCCAGTGGGTACTATTTCCAGAGTAACCAGAAGTATATTACTTCCAAGGGTGACTGTCATGATTCTTGTCACTTGCTGGAGTTTTGTGTCTCTCAGGGCCTGGACTGATTGATTAGGAATCAGAAGGCACATTGGAGCCCTTTGGTGACAATCGTGTGCCCAATGGAGGTTAAATACCTAGCAGCAAGCAGCCTGGCATTTGGATCTATCCCTGCCTCTAGCACATGATGGGGGTCCCCTTCCTATCTACATTAAAAACTAAATCCTTGCCTAGTGTGCTACTGACTCTGCCTTTTGTCAGCAGGAGATTCTTAGCAGGTTCTCTCAACTTATTCTTCTTTTAACTCTCTAGATCAGACTTGTTGTGGAAGAGGGATTGAATCAGCTGCCATATAAAGAATGCATGGTGACCACTCCAACAGGTAACAAGACCATTACTCTCAAATTTTCCTCATTAAAGTTTTGAGCTAGATTGGGAGAAAATGGAAGGCAAGCAGTTTGAGTAAAATCAGTATGCAAAATGAGGTGTCTAGATAGAGTTGTTCTTTTAAACATCTTTAAAGAATGCTGAAACATTTAGTAAAGAATTTGTATAGATGACTTTTTGTTAGTGGCTTGCTTTTCAATTCAAATAAAAGGTTAATAAATATTCTTCAGCATACAGGCATTACCTCTGATGATGACCCATTGGGACCAGATTCAGGGATTGCTGGCAACTTACCTTCACCTCTGTTGAGAAGCTGCTGGTGTTAACAAATGGGGGAGGCTGGTTTGGCATTGAAACTCCAGGTTAAAAAAAAGATGAGAAGCAAAAAAGAAGAAAAACCTTAAAATGATGAGAATTGGAGAAATTGTGTTGTTCTAAAAGAAAATAGCCAACGATCCCTTTTTTGGGGATTTGAAATTACAATTTGATTCTATAATAGATAATAGAAAACTGTTCTATTCAAAGGGTTGACTTTATGGAAAATCGGGGGTTGAGCTTATTGCATCATAATTTGACATAAATTCAGGAGCAGACCAAGGGTTGAGTAGCTTGATAACTACTCCAGCCTATTCTGCTTTTAAGGCAGAATGGAGGCTCATAAAAGGGATGGAATGAGGAGATTTTCTGCGGTGGCTCTCAGTGGGATCCCAGTTTGAATTGATGGGGTACATAGTATTCTCAGAGTGTAGTGATTGTTCTTTGAATTCAATTTGAGGAACGTGTATGTGAATATCATGCTATGATAAGTCCTGTTACCATTCGATGAAGTCTGCCTCTCCCAATTATCCTCACAGGTTTTGTATGAAGAATTAAGAAATAACTATGAAAAATCATGACTCATCTCATTACTTTCACAGGGAACTTAAGGCATTGTACAATGGGTCTGTACAAGGGTTACTTTGTACTTATCTGCTTTAAACCATAGGCACTTTAAAGAATAAGTAGATTGCTCCAATGATGAAAGATAAATTCTTTGGTTCTATTTCCCAACAGGGTACAAGTATGAAGGAGTGAAATTTGAGAAGGGAAATTGTGGGGTCAGCATAATGAGAAGTGGTAGGTTTGCACGTGTGTGATTTTATCTCTTGCATGCATGGAAATGGCTGCTGTTTTCCAGGAGAGAAGTGAGTTTGTCATAATTGCAGCCTGCCTTCCCTTAAATCTCACCACCTGTGTTGTTTATTCTCCTTGGAGTCATGACCTATGTCCCGCTAAGTCTGGCTAATTTTAACTGCAGAGCATCTTCCCTAGTGGCCTTCTCCCATGGGCAAACCAGCTTTCAAAAAGATTCAGAGGAGGATGGGAAGACAAGACAACGTGCTGCTGCTGTCATGAGGAGAAGAGGGCAGTTTGAAGACTGAAGGAATGTGGCATAAATTTAGGCCTGAACAGTGAATACCTGGCCAGAAGGAAATATTTGTTATGTTTTCTGTTGCAGGGAACAGTACTACTCTGCCAAGAGCTGGACTTATTTAATATTTTTTATTTTATATTGATGAGTATGTGACCATGTAGGCAAAAGTAACTGTCATTAGGTCTAGGATTCCCATTTGCTGGTCTTATAAGCGTGGTATTGTGTTTGAGTCTCTTCTAAACCAACCTTTGCACAGCAAAATTGCATGCCTGTAATTAGAACCTATACCTGTTATGCAGAGATATTTTTTTCCATTAAGCAAGCATAATTTTGCACAGGATTCACTTTTATTTATTTATTTATTTATTTATTTATTTATTTATTTATTTATTTTTGCACAAGTGGTAGAAGTTCCACTCGCTTGCACTGAAAACAGATGAATTCTTTTTTTGGTACTGGGGATTTAACCCAGGGACCCTTTACCACTGAGCTATTTCCCCAGCCCTTTTTGTTTTTTATTTTGAGACCAGGTCTCACTAAGTTGTTTAGGGCCTTTCTAAGTTGCTGAGGCTGCCCTTGCACTTGCAATCCTCCTGTCTCAGTCTCCCAAGCCACTAGGATTATAGGCATGGACTACCCTGCCTGGCACAGATGGAGTTTTTAAACATAAACATTGACTTTTCTCCTCTGGCTGTAAAGTGCAGTTTGTGAACAATCGAATACCTCCAGTAAAACAGGTGTTAAGCTCCCTTTGTAAAGAAGGTGTCTCTTAAGCAATGTTATCATTCTCAGGACAATGTTACTCATCTTTTTTTTTTTAATGGGTGAAGACAATGGATACCATTCTCTTGTTTCTATCCAACTTCTTTCCTAAAGGCACAAGTATGGTGCTTGAACCCCTAGAGTGTACCAGATAACTTAAGGTGATGTGGACAGAATTGGGCTTTTGTGTGTGTGTGTCTGTGCTGAGGATTGAACCCAGAGCCATCTAAATGCTTAGCACCCACTGTACCCGCATCCCCAACAAAGTTGTTTTTAGCCTTAATAGCCACATATTGATTTTCATTAATATCTTAGGAAGAAACTGTTTTTATGTTTATACTACTACTATAAAGTTTCCTCCTAAATTTAAATGAAAACAGTTAATTGAAGAAAAAAACAGTACTGATAGAATTCTGATATGGCCTAAAATCTTGAAGATTGTATGAAAATGACTGAGTTTTGTCAAACACTTCCTTAAAGGAATTCAGACTCAAAAATAGCCCTGTTTTTAGAAATCAAGGGAATGGTGATGGTGGTGGTGGTGGTAGATCTCTGAGGAAGGGTGAACAATATACTACTAGTCTTTCACTGTTTGCAGCAAAACCTCTGTCAGTGAAGTCATTGCTGACCTAAGTGATGTCTCCTGATGCCAGCTTGATCTAAAAGATCCTTTAGTCTTCAAGTCCCTGTTCTTCCATAAATCCTTTATACTTTTTTCAGATGAAAGTGACAAATTTAGGTGGTTTAAAGGCTTCTTTAAAATAGGGGTAAAGTTATTCCTGCTATTGAAAAAGCTCAGGGAGTAGCTTAGCAAAACACTTTATTTCCTGTAATCATGGAAGCATGACAGCTCTAAAACTTGTAAGCCAGCAATAAAACTAGCTTATCTTAGTTTCATTGGCCGACCTTTAACCTGGTTTCGTTGACCTGCACTAAGAATAAAATATATCAGAGGAAGAGCTGTAAGCTCCTGAAGAATTGCTTCCTTCTTGACAATGTCCTTTTTGCATTAATAGTCACAAACTCTGCTTTAGCCTATTCTTGGACTTTTACTCTCTTCCCCCAAAACATTTTTCTTTTTCATTTATTTTTTTTATTTCCTTCTTCAAGGTGAGGCAATGGAACAAGGTTTACGAGACTGCTGTCGATCCATACGAATTGGAAAGATCCTGATTCAGAGCGATGAGGAGACACAAAGAGCCAAAGTATATTATGCCAAGTTCCCTCCAGACATCTATCGGAGAAAAGTCCTTCTGATGTATCCAATTCTCAGTAAGTGGCTTGAATTTAATTTGTAACTTTTTGTGAGGATTTAAATGTCAACTTAGTGTCTGTTTCCTAGGTATCCTGATACAAAAGGCTAAAATAGTTTCTAATTATGTATTTTTCTCAGTAAGATTTGGAGTTGCCCTGGGAAGTTCACCAGGGAATTTTCATTGTGCAATAAAGGAACATACATTGATCAAACTTTATTAGTTCTAAAGTGCTTCTGTCTTAAACACATTGAAGCTAAGGACCTAATGAGGCAAAATATATAGAACACAGATAATATATAGAACCATGCCCCCTTTCTAGCCTAATGAATACAGCGGTGATTTCTCTCTGGAAGTTAATATTTTTTTCTGTTAATCTGTTCTCTTTACTAAACTTTTCAGATCACACATGGTCTTCCATGCAGATTAGTGGGCATATGTTAGATTTGGTATCTCAAATACTAAATGAATTTAGGGGTTTTGTGTATTTGAGAAGTTTATATGTCATGCCCATTATTAAAAATAACACTGATAAAGAATAATCACTTTAAATGAAGCTTTGCCTAGTTATCTCATTTATTAGATTACTATATTGCCCTTACTTCAAAAACATTTTTGAAAAAGTTAATGTTAATATATTTTGTTGTCTTTTGATTTCAGGCACCGGAAATACTGTGATTGAAGCTGTAAAGGTTCTCATAGAACATGGAGTTCAACCCAGTGTTATTATCCTACTCAGTCTCTTCTCTACTCCTCATGGTAAGTTCAGCAAGAGGTAGTAACTGGAGTTCCAGGTGATCATGAGATGGGTAAGTGTGCATCCGTCTAGCCTCTCATTCTGAAAGTTTAGTTGCCTCTATATTAAATTAAATCTAATTTTGGTAGGTATAATTTGTGTTTGTCATCCCCTAAGCTTAGTGATAACATTTTACACCATTTTCCGAGATGGGGTCTCACCATATTGATTTAGCACAAGTGTCTTCCTGCCTCAGCCACCTGAGCTGAGGCACCCACCACCATGCCCAAGTTATTTTACACCATTTTAATGTTCAAATTCATATGGAGAAGTATGAACTAACCCCATTAAAAATAATTTCAGTTATTTTTCTTGTGTCCCTGATTAGGTAGAGCGTGCAGATGGCTGAAAGTTCCTTGTTTCCTCTGGAGACTGTGCATAACTTTCAACCAGCAAAAAACTTTAGGTTCTAGCTAGCCCTTCTGCCTTATTGAAGTAAGTTTTGCAGTGTGAAGAGAAGAGCAGAGGTTTTTAAAGTTAGACTTCTACTCAAGGGGTATAATGAGAAAACTGTGTATTCTCCATTTCCCATAAGAAATGTGCCTAATTTAAGACTATAGCTTTTTCACTATACAATCTAGGACAAATGGTAATGTTTTCTAAGAAAACAATCATAAATACACTTAGGAATTTAGTTTCTAGGATGTGCAGTATAAAAAATTTTAAAAATTAATATAAAAAATTTCCAAAATATATAAATGACTAAAATGGAAATGGTAAATAAATAATACATATTCAGAGAATATAATATGAAAATATCAAATCATTTTTTTGAAAAACATTTAGTGACATCAAAAAATATAGGCAGTAAATGTAAAAAAGTATGAACAATAACAGCATTAGAATACCAAGAAATGTTATCAACAAATTGAGAGATGACCAATACAAATTACGAAAATTTTAACTACCAAATTCAGACTTGAATTTAACAAAGTAACTGATAAATCTTTCCTTACTGTGAGAGGCTAGGCAGATACACAGTAATATTTCAATTTTGGTTTCAAACTACATGCACAATATCAGTAGTGGTCATTTTATGATGGAGAGATTCTAAGTGATTTTCGTTTTATTTTCAAGTTATATGAGGAATTTTTGAAGTGTTCTACAATGAATTTGTATTTGCTTCATAATTGAAAAGAAAGAGAAATAGATGGCTTCTCTAGTCCGGGTGTTTCCTTATTTCCAAATGTTCTATGTCTCAACCAACCCTGGAGAAGCTACAGCGTATCTGGTTAGAAGGCTACTTTTCTATAGGTTGTTGCATAAAAATTGTGGCCTGTTTGATTACTTTGTTGTTTTGTAACCAAAAATTACCTGTAATTCAAACATTGATGGTGATGGAGGGTGATTTGCTTGATTATCATTATATGTAACATTGGTGACATTGACAACATTGAGATAATTCAGTAAAATGCACCTTTGCAAAGAGAAAGGAAATCTCCTTTGTTCTAATAGTATTTATTAGACTAGTATACTATTCTGTTGCATTATAGCTGAAAAAGTCCCATTCTGTGGCAGCTTTGCCTTGCCATTTTAGATTGACTGGGTCCCAACCAGTCTTAATTCTCTGCCTATCCCCCTCCCCCAAAGCTTGAGTCATTACTTCTAAAAAAGTATCTTGCTCTGACACACAAGTACTCGTTTTCCCAGTTGGGAAATCTTCATTTTATGTGTGATGCTCTTTTTAGAAAGGACTGTATTCACTCTGTTTGAGCCACCTTTAACACGAAACAGCTGGGCACAGTGGTGCATGCCTGTAATCCCAGCAGCTTTGGGAGGCTGAGACAGGAGGATTGCGAATTCAAAGCCAGCCTCAGCAAATTAGTGAGGCACTGAGCAATTCAGCAAGACCCTGTCTCTAGATAAAATATAAATAAAGGACTAGGGATGTGACTCAGTGGTTAACTACCCCTGGGTTCAATCCTGGTTACCAAAAAATAAAACAAAAAGTAAAACAGAAAAGACTCTTCAGGGGAAAAGTTACTATAACTGAATAACTATTTTTCAAATCTTGGATATAAAAACCAGTTTGATCTTAAGAATGTATATTAGTGAGAGGGCAGGGTCATAGTCTGACTACTCTCATATTTCAAATATCAGACATTACATAAATGAAGATATTAACCACATCTGACTAGGAATCCAAAGGTCATTGCTCTCTACCTTCTGTCAATATTAAATTTATTGACAGTGACTATAAAATTCCTGACTTTCAACTAGTGCTACCAAAAAATCCTGCCCTAACAATTTTTTTTTTTATTTTTTGAAGGTGCCAAATCAATCATTCAAGAATTTCCAGAGATCACAATTTTAACTACTGAAGTTCATCCTGTTGCACCTACACATTTTGGACAGAAATACTTTGGAACAGACTAAGTTATTAAAGGAAAATGAAATATCTTGTGTAATATTACAGTTATGTTTTGATTTTCTATTCGTTTTACTAATTTGCTTGAGGACTGGTGGAGAAATAAACATTAAATAATGGTTTTTAACTTTGGAAGTGGGTATAGTAAAAAGGAAATATTTGAATTTTCTTAATTTTATTTGGTTATTTCTTAGCAGCTGGTACCAAATTCAACAATGAAGCACATGCACAGCTCTTAGAAAATGGAAAATCTTAATAGCATGCTAGTGCAAATTGCTGAACCTTCAGTGCATTGAAATTGTTTGCTAATTTGTGATCCTCTTAGTATGAAGGTTGCTTGCAGCCACAAATGAAACCTCAATGAGAGTCAGTTCTTCGCCTCACTATAGTTTGAATTTCATTTAGTGTGCTTCTAGCTCTAGGGAGGTTTCATGGGAGGATCTAGGGAAGCTGTTGTCACCCTCCTCTACTCTTTACTTCCTGGTACTATACATGCTGGTAACTTGGTCAGGAGAGAAAAAGACTGCCTCCTGAAATTTTACATTTCCTTTGATATCCTCATTTAAGTGGTAGATTCTTTAGTCAGGCCAGTATGTTTCTCATGGGCCACTATCCAAACTGTGCATGGTTGGTAGGTGCCTTGCCAAGGTGTAATATGGTGAAGAAGATGGTAGGGGCACTTTTAGTAACTGGAACTATAACATTAATTTTCATAGGCTGAACCAGGGATGTCTGGATGCCGACAAGGGAGAGCTAAGGTATGATTAATGTCATCAATCCTCTAGAAAGGAATTAGTGGCAGCTGTTCTGAGGGGTGGGGAAAAGGGAAGTTTCTTGCTGGATTTCATGGCCAATAAGTAAATCAAAGTACTTCATTTTTAATTTACATACTTCTACTAGAGGCCTTTGATTGGATAATTAGTAATTTTGCATGTTTGTCAACTGTAGATGTATTGAAATGGAAAAGAAAAAGATACTCTCTTTCAAAAAATTCCTAAGATGTTTTTGGGTCAATATTTAAGTTTCAGTGAAGGAAAGAAACCATTTTAAAAATCAATCTTTGTGTTCTAAAATCTGCTTGTAAAATCATGATCCCATTTTACATTTATATTAAAAATTTTTAACAGTGGTGCCTGGCTGACTACTTGTTTTATTGTACTCTCCTGGTCCTCTGTTGTGGGCCTCTGTTCAAAAGCACAGAAAAGAACAAAATGCAATGTCTTAGAAAGAACCAAAGCTGAGGAAAGTCAGCAAAGATTAGAGGGGAGGAAAGAAAACTGGTATATAATGGATTATACTTCAACTTTAGAACCTATAACACTAGAACTGTACTATATTTTCCTTTTATTTTTGAAGATTGCCACATAATAAGCAGATCAATAGATTACTCATATTACCATTCTGACAGGACAAATGTTACTTTTAAGTTCTCATTGAAATTCTCATCTGTATTTGTCAGTTAAGTATTTACATGTAATATGGATTTTTTTTAACAGACTGCATTTTTTAAATTATCTTTTTATTTTGCATTTTGGTTCATTGTACACAAATTGGGTACAACTTTTCATATCTATGATTGTACACAATGTAGATTCACACCACTTATATAATCATACATGTACATAGGGTAATGATGTCTGTCTCATTCCACTATCTTTCCTCCCCACTGCTACCTTCCCCGTCTCATTTCCCTCTACACAATCCAAAGTTCCTCCATTCTTCTCTTATCCCCCCCACCCCCATTATGTATCATCATCCACTCAACAGAGAAAACATTCAGCCTTTGGTGTTTTAGGATTGGCTTATTTCACTTAGCAAGATATTCTCCAATTCCATCCATTTACCTGCAAATACCATAATGTTATTCTTCTTTATGGCTGGATAATATTCCATTTTGTATATATGCCATAGTTTCTTTATCCATTCATCTGTTGAAGAGCATCTAAGTTGGCTCCACAATCTAGCTATTGTGAATTGAGCTGCTATGAACATTGATGTGGCTGCATTACTGCAGTATGCTCATTTTAAGGCCTTTGGGTATAAGCCAAGGAGTGGGATAACTGGGTCAAAAGGTGGGTCCGTTCCAAGTTTTCTGAGGAATCTCCACACTGCCTTCCAGAGTGGCTGCAACAATTTGCACTTCCACCAGCAATGTACAAGTGTGCCTTTTTCCCCACATCAATGCCAACATCTATTAAGCAATGTGGATTTTGATCACTTATGATTAGCAGAAGCTGTACTGAAGTTCATCAAAGCCAAAATCATCCCACAAAAAATGTGATCCAGTAATAGATCTGCTTGAGATTATTGCATTGAATTAGATGGACTACCATGACACTTGGCTTCCTCTTTACTTTTAACTGATTTGTGTTTACAATTAATCTGCATTTCTTGTAAGCAATCTAAATTGGGTCTTGCTTTTTTATATACAATTTGACAGTCTCTGACTTTTAATTTGGATGTTTACACCATTTTTATTTAATGTGATTATTAATATGATTGGCTTTAAATCCACCATCTCACTGTTTGCCTTCTATTTGTTCTTTATTCTCTTTTCCCTCCCTTTTTACCTTGGATTATTTATGATTGATTATGATTCCATTTTATCTTTTGATGATTTATTAGATAAAATGCTTTGTTACTTGGTTCTTTTGTGGTTTATAGTATACACCTTTAACTTATCACAGTCCACTTCAGGTGTAAGAACTTAAAATAATGTTCTTCCATCCCCCCTGCTGGCCTTTGTGTTCTTATTGTTATTCATTTCATTCCACACATATTAAGCCCTATAATGCATTATTTTGCTTTCAACACTTATTTTTTAAAGAGATACATAAATAAGAAAAATATTTTAATTTATTCATATATTTACCATTTTAGTGCTTTCCATTCTTTGTATAGATCCAGATTTCCATCAGGTATTATTTTCCTTCTACCCAAGGGACAGCCTTCCTATTTCTTGCAGTACAACTCTTCCAGGAGTGAATTATTCCAGTTTTTGTGTATCTTTAAAAAATCATTTAAAAAGTCATAATGAAATGTTTTTTATTTCACTTATGCTTTACAAGGCTATTTCACTGTCATAGAATTTAGTTTGGTAGCTTTTTTCTTTTAGTCCTCTAAAAAAGTTGCATTATTATCTTTCTTGCATTTCTTTGATGAGAAATCTGTTATTTTTCCTTTTCCATTTAATTACTGATGAGCTAGGATTTATATCTGCCATTTTGCTATTTGTTGTCTATGTCTTTTCTCTCCATTACTGCTTTCTTTGATGTTAACTAGACATTTTCATTATCTTTTTTTTTTTTTTTTTTTCTTTTTTGGTTACTGGGGATTGAACCCCTAGGAGCACTCTACCACTGAGCCATATCCACAGCTCTTTTTATTTTGATTTGAGACACTAAATTTAAATTGCCCAGAGTGCTCTTGAAATTAAGATCCTGCTGCCTCAGCCTCTCAAGTCTCTGGGATTACAGGAATGTGAAAGTAGGTATTTTCTAGTGTGTCAATGATGGGGATCCTCAAGAATACCTCCAAAACTTATAGGACTCAGAAGTCATTATACTCATGATTTATTACAGAAAGCAGATACAAAGCAAAATTAGCAAGGGTTATGTGCATGTGGGGCAAAGTCTGGAAGAAACCAGACGCAAGCTTTGAAGAGTCCTTTTCCAGTAGAGTTGCACAGAATGCACTTAATTCCTGTATCTACAAATGGTGGCAACATGTGTGAAATGTGATCTTCCAGGTAGTAGTTCACTTGAGCCTAAAGATTCCAGAGGTTTTGTTCATGTGGTCATCCAGTGCCTGCATGATAGATTGTAGTTATCAAAAGCATCAGAAGTTGTTCCCCATAAATCACATTGTTTATGCAGTCCACTATAAAAAATTGTTAGGGTGGTTCAAATAACCTTATTAGTCAGAATTTTTTCAAAGGACTTAATTTCCCAATAACTGGACAAGGGCCATTTGTAAAAACAATTCTGGGAATGTGTAAGATTTGAGCAATGCAGACCTGCTGAATCAACTCTCCTATAAGTCCACCCTCCTGGATCTTGACCTAGATCATCTTAAAGGAACCTTGTTTATTTTTCTGTTTAGTATAACATTTATATAACAGATATACTATAGTAATAATATCAGCATGAGTATGTCCAATATTTGGAGAAGTCAATGCAAATTAGGCATAGACTTGAAGCAATTAATTCGTCTTATCAAGCTTATATATCTATATATAAGCTTATATATATATTATATATATTATATATATCCATATTTTGGACTAATTTGTTTCTTCCCTTGGTCTACATACTTTATGATAAACATATCAAGGTATTTAGCAATTAATTAGTTGATGGTTAACCAGATCTAGACCCCCTCAAGCCAACCATTTTCCATTGATATCACATCCTAAGGAAACTTTAGTTAAATTTACTTTACATATACTTATCAACATCTTAATTATGTCATATTTACATAAGGTACTTGAATCTAACCAGCAAATTCTAACATTACACCATATCACACCATATCAAACACACATAATATAGTAGTATTATGTGTCACTCCACAATTCAGAATTAGCTGTTTATTATACCTTCCCAACATAATTGGCCCTTGACCACATACCAGATGTTATTATAGAAAGGTTCTGTCACAATTGACCAGGATTTGGATACTTGCAGTTTCCAAGTTAGATGGTATATTGGTTTGCTTGGACTGTCATTACAAAATAGTATGGACTAGGTGGCTTTAACATGACTTATTTTCTCATAATGCTGGAGGCTCAGTCCACAATTAAGGTACTGGCAAATTTGGTTTCTTCTGACATCTCTCTCTCTTCATTGCGTCGTCACATAGTCTTTCCCCTGCACATATGTCCTTGGCGTCTGTTTATATGTCCATATTTTCTCTTATGACACCAGACTAATTGGATTAGGCCCCACCTGATGGCCTCATTTTAATGAAATCCCATTTTTAAAGACCCTATCCTCAAATATAAATACTAGTGGTTAGGGCGTCAACATATGAATGGGGGAGGCACAATTCAGCCCCTAACATACAGGTACAAAGCTAGTTATCCTGTCTCCTTTCACATGATTTGCTGAGACTGTTTCCATTGTGTGCTGTTTTTCTGCAAGGCCCATCTGTTTCTTATGGCAAGTATAAGGGTGCAATTTAGAATGATTTCTACTGTTAACTGCTACAAAGTACAACTTATTTTGAATCATTCTTGGGTTGAGAATAAGCAATGTGCATTAATGTAAATTGCTTTTGCTTCTAGAGAACTTAGAAGTTTGGAGGTCCATAACATTTCCAAAAGTGTTAATGAAGGTCATTACCTGTGGTGAAATGTAATTAACCTATTTCTAGGTCAGGATCTATCTGTTTTAAAATAGTCAGAAGACCCTCTTGGGTGAGGGTATAAGACCTTTCTGAGCATTGAGTCCTAGCACTTTCCAACATTTTCCAATGAATCTGCCTGACCAAGTTTGCTAAAACCTCATCATCTTTCCAAGCTGATTATCATCCTTTTCCTTTCTTCTGGAAGTGTATCCCTTCTAATTGGTCTATTCTACTTAACATCTATTTCTTCTAAATACCATGCATTAAAAGAGAATTCAGTTTGACCCAGCAAATACCACTACTTGTTATATATCTAAATGAAATCAATATGTTCGAGAGACATCTATACTTCCATGTTCATTTTGGTACTATTCACTATAGCCAGGAAATGTAAAAAACCTGTGTCCATCAAGTGATCAATGGATTAAAAATATGATACATATACACAGTGGAATATTATTCAGCCAAAAGAATGAAATCTTGTCATTTACAACAACATAGATGGAACTAGAGATCATTATGTTAAGTGAAATAAGTGAGGTACAGGAAGACAAGTTCTTCGGGCGCAGAGGGGTGGCCAGGGAATGGCCCGGCCGGGGGTGGGTGGGAGCCGTGAGAGCGGTGTGGGATGGCCCCACCCTGGAGGCGGCTGGGGCCGCACCACACCGCACCGAGCAGGCGGCCAAGGAGCGAGTCTAGGGCCCGACAGGGATTGTGGGGACACTCCAATGAAGAAATGGACCAATGTGTGTAATCATGGAATCTCCTTGCTGACCATCACCCCTGCTCTCTTTAAGTGAGAAAGTGGGTTAGGGGAAGAAGAAAAGAGGTCACCATGAAGCTTAAGCAGCGAGTTGTGCTTTAGCAATACTCCTTGTCATCTTTATCTTCACCAAAGTTTTCCTGATTGACAACTTAGATACTTCAGCTGCCAACTGGGAGGACCAGAGGGCTTTTCACCGAATGATGACTGGCTTGCGGGTGCAGTTGGCACCCAAGCTGGACCACATCTTGCAGTCTCCACGGGAAATTGCAGCCCAGTGGGTGGTGCCCCGAGAAGTGTACCCTGAGGAGACACCAGAACTGGGGGCGATCATGCATGCCATGGCCACCAAGAAAATCATTAAAGCTGGTGTAGGTTATAAAGGAACAGAGCTGAAAGCCTTACTGATACTTGAAGGAGGACAAAAAGTTGTCTTCAAACCTAAGTGGTATAGCCAGGACTATGTGGTGGAAGGGGAGCCATATGCTGGTTATGATAGGCAAAATGCAGAGGTAGTGGCCTTTCATTTGGACCGGATTCTGGGTTTCCGCTGAGCCCCCTTAGTGGTTGGCAGATTTGTTAATCTGTGGACAGAGATCAAGCCTGTTGCTATGGAACAGCTGTTGAGCACCTTCTTAGCTGTAGGAAACAATACTTGTTTCTATGGGAAGTGATATTACTGCCGAGAAACAGAGCCAGCTTGTGCAGATGGAGATACAATGGAGGGATCTGTCACACTTTGGCTTCCAGATGTGTGGCCTCTACAGAAACACCAACACCCCTGGGGCAGGACTTACCTGAGAAGGCAAATTGGCCAGGTGGGAGTATGATGAGAGCTACTGTGATGCTGTGAAGAAAATGTCCCCGTATGACTCAGGCCCACGCCTCCTGGACATAACTGACATCTCTGTCTTTGATTACCTGATTGGCAATGCTGACCGCCATCACTATGAGAGTTTTCAGGATGATGAAGGCACTAGTATGTTCATCCTTCTTGATAATGCCAAAAGCTTTGGGAATGCCTTGCTGGATGAGAGAAGCATCCTTGCCCCTCTCTATCAGTGCTGCATCATTAGGGTTTCTACCTGGAACAGACTGAACTACCTAAAGAATGGAATGCTAAAGTCTGTCTTAATATCTGCCATGGCCCATGATCCCATCTCCCCCGTGCTCTCCAATCCTCACCTAGTTGCTGTGGACCAGTGGCTCCTGAGTGTCCTGGCCACCGTGAAGCAGTGCACTGACCAGTTTGGGATGGACACTGTGCTGGTAGAAGACAGATGCCTCTCTCTCACTTGTAACTCTCAACACAAAATAAGTGAAACTTATTTTTACAAAGATAGAGAAACAGCACAATCAATTCCAAATGGTATGAGATGGCTTAGAAGTGACCAGCAGCAAGTTGTGGTGGTGGAGGACAGGGTGGCCTTGGGTGTCTTTTTTTTTTTTTTCTGTAGCAGAAGCTAAAGCAAAGACCACAAGTGTCAGAGCACAGGATGTTCCTGTGCAAACACTTCTGGCCTCCTTGGCAGTTGCCCATTTCTAGCGGTGGTCATCAGCAACGATCGGTCTGTATTCCCATACCAAAGGACAAACTGGTATGACATTTGGATAAATGAGTGCTGGGATTGGTTCCAGAGTGTGTGTTTTGCGGTGAACCTTGCGGTCCTTTCTCCACACCTGTGAATTTTGTGGAAACACTTTACAATCTCTTGTCTTTTTTACCAAGACTAGCTAATTTGAAAGCTTACTGCCTCCTATGGAGTGGCGGCAAATAAAACTTTGTGTTCTATTGAAAAAAAAAAAAAAAAGAAAGACAAATGCTTCGTGATCTTACTCATATGTGGAATCTAAAAAGTTTAATCTCATGAAGTTAAGAGTACATTGGTGCTTAGCAGAGGCCAGGGAGTATAGTGAATAGGGAGGGGTGGGGGTTGATCAATGGGTACTAAGTTATAGTTAAATAACAAGAAGTTCTAGCATGCTGTTGCATAGTAGGGTAACTATAATCATAATATACCATACATTTCAAAAAGCTAGAAGATAGTATTTTAAAAGTTTTCACCATAAAGAAGTCATAAAGGTTTAAGGAGATAGATATGTTTAACCCAATTTAAACATTATACAATGTATACATTTATTGAAGCATCACATGGTACTGCATTAATATGTATGTTTTTATGTTTTTATTTATTGTTAAAATCAAATAAATGAAAAAGGAAGATTCAAGTTTGTCCTTTGATGTTTAAACTGGCATCTATTGCTCATATAAACTCTCTTCTGTCTTGTGGACCAATGTTTAATCCACTAAAAGGATGTACAGATTGCTTGAGTGCAATTAGGACACGTTTTGTACCCCAAAATGTTGGGTCTCCATACTGAAGTTATGTAGATAGTAGTCACACTTACATGTAATTTACTCTGAGTATGGCATATAAGGCCTTCCTTGTCTCAAAGTGGAGTCAATTCCTTGGGAATTTGAGTTCCACCATGTGATTCCTACTGCCTTCCCATCAGAAACCCATTGTTTTCTATTTTATTTAATAGCTTTACACCTACAGAGACAAGGGTGAATTGCCTTTATGCATAATATACTTGGTTTTTAAATTATGTACATAAATTTAATAATGAAGCTATAGGAAGTTGCAGGAGGTCCAAACAAGAAGCAACTAACTACTTGTAATAACAGAGCTTCAGTGTGATATTTCAAAGTACCACGGAGCTTCCTGAGCATTATTCATGAGATATTTTGGCATCATGGGCATGTGACTGCTACATTCTGTTCATAATAATCAAAAACCTTTCTTAAGTATTTAGTGATCAAAGTTTGTAATTATCTAGTGATCAGTCTCTCACTTGTATACTTCATGGTTTGATGATTTGACAGGGAGTAATTCCTGGAAGATTATTCCCAAATGATACTGTTTTTAGTAGACTTAACCTGAATTTTAAGAATCAAAAGATATTAGTGAATTACTAGGGACCCATCATAGCTCATGACCAGAATATTTCCCAGCATGATTCCCATTAGGGCATCTGAAATAATTGTGCTAAGAGAGATTTGTATTCTCTTTCTCTGAACCTTGCTTGAAGAACTAATGTAATAGTGGATTTCTTTAATTGCATGGAGGAAAGGAGCAAGAGGGCAGCGAAGTAAGAGTCTCCAGTGATCTCCCCCTATAGACACACCTATTCATGCACCAAACTACCTTCCCAGAGCTAAGAATATCAAGTGAGAGACCATGTGCCTGCTTTTTGTAAAACAAAATGAAGATAAGAAGGCAGAAAGAGTTGTCCATGTAACTCCTCCCTCAACTCCAAGCACCCCAACATGGAAAAAAATGCCTCCTGCTTGGAGGGAGAATAAATTAAGTCTCTCATTTTATAATCCATCTATCCATTCTTTTACCTTCAGCTATATTTCTTCCTTCCATTTGTCTTTGGTTTTAAGCTTAAATGTTTGTCTTTGGAAGGAATGTCAGATCCAGAGACAGGGCTGACCCAGACTGATGGCAGCAGCAATATGAGCCTAGTGAGTGCTTCCATTTCAGTTCATTCCTACCTATATAGAGTTACACATATATATGACTAATGGGCTATCTTGACCACTGGGCAATACAGTTGCTATCATTGATCCAAATTTTGTAAGATGGGGTTAAAGTATAATCCATTCCATAGGCCCTTACAAATTCTGGCATAAAGATTTAAAAATATAATTTCAGTAGTCCCCCCTTATCCACAGGAGTTGAGTTCTAAGACCCTCAGTGGATCCTGGAATCCTTAGATAGTATGAAACCACAAATTTAATGCCTTTTTTCACTTGTCTTGCTGTGCCCATATATATATATATATATATATATATATATATATATATTTTTTTTTTTTTTGCAGTTTAAGATGTGACAGCAAAACCAGCAGATTTCTTTTCCTTTCTTCACCATTTCAGAGATACACGATTCACTCTTAATGTAGATCTTAGCAATTTCAGCATACAGATTTTTTTTTCCTTAAGTCAAGAACTGTCACCTTTTCACTAAAAGGAAGTGCTTTATGGCTTCTCTTTGGCATGTTAGAATAACCGACATGGACTCTTGCACTCTGGGGCTGTTAGTAAGTAAAATAAGGGCTAGTTGAACACAAGCACTATGATACCCTGAATAGTCAATATGATAACCAAGATAGCTATTCAGTGACTAGTGGGTAGGTAGTGTATATAGCATGGACACACTAGATAAAAGGATGATTTATGTCCTGGGAAGGACAGAGCAAAATGGTATAAGATTTCATCACAATATCCAGAAGAGGCACATTTTTATGTATGTATGTATGTATGTATGTATGTATTTGCAGGGCTGGATATTGAACCCAGGGGCTTGTACATGCCAGGCAATCCCTCTATAACTGAGCTGCATCCCCAGCCCAACTTCACATTTTAAAACTTGTGAATTTTTTTGGAGAATTTTCCATATGTTTTATCACTGCTTATAACCTGAACCTTAGAAAGCTAAACTGTGTGTAAGGGGAGAATGTTGTTTCTTGCTTAGGGATCATCTCTGGTTTTCACAGGTATAATTGTATCTCCCAAAATCACTACATCAGGTAGGAAATAAGAATGTTAGGATGATGTGGGAGAGAATTATATAGTTGTAACAGTATTCTTCCTGCCCTCAACACCCCAGATCACCCACAGAAGTGGAGAAATCTATCTAATGGGTGCTTTTCTTTGGTCTTTCTCAAGTTGAATGTGAGCACACACTCATAAATGGAAACTTTCATGCCTTTGTCTCCTGTCAATATTTCAGAGACAAAATTCACACACCATAAAATAAACCCTTTAAAGTATTCAATTTGATGATTTTTAATATATTCACAAACCTAAGCAACTATAACAATATAATCACAGAATATTTTCATCAATTCAGTAAGAAACTCTGTACTCATTAGTAGTCACTTCCCATTCCCCCTCCCCCACTCCCTGGCAACCACTAATCTCTCTGTTTCTATGGATTTGTCTATTCTGAGCATTAGTTATAAATGGAACCATATAATGTGTGATTCATTTCAGTTAATTTTCATGTATGATATAAAGAAAGAATTTAACTTTATTTTTTTGCACATGGATATCCAGTTCTTCTGGCACCATTTATTGAAGAGATCATTGATTCCCCACTGAATTGTCTTGGCGTCTTTTTCAAGAATCAATTGATCATAAATATAAGGTTTATTTCTGGACTCAATTCTATTTCATTGCCCCGTGTGTCTATCTTTATGCCATTTTTATTACCATAAACTTTGTAGTATGTCTTGACATCAGCAAATATGTGTCCTCCTGCTTTGTTATTCCTTTTGAAGAATGTTTTAGCTTTTTGGGATCTCTTGCGATTCCTTATGAATTTTAGGATCAATTTTTCCATTTCTGCAAAATGATCCATTGGGATTTTGATAGGAATTACATTGAATCTGTAGGTCACTTTGAGTAGTATTGACATCTTAATATTAAGTCTTCTAATCTATAAACATGGGATATCTTTCCATTTACTTAAGTCATCTTTTATTTTTTTCTACAGTGTTTTGTAGCTTTTAGGGTACAAGTATTACACCTCTTTGCTTAGATTTATTTCTAAATATTCAATTTTTATGTCATTGTAAGTGCAATTATTTTCTTTTGGATTATTAATTGCTAGAGTATAGAAATGGTGATTTGTGAGTTGATATTGTATCCTATAACTTTGCTGAATTAATTTATTAGTTTTAATTTTTGTGTATATTCTTTGGAATTTTCCATATATGACTATGTCATCAGCATACAGAGATAGCTTTACTCCTTTTCAATTTGGATTTACTTTTTTCTTTTTTGCTTAATTCCATGGCTAGTAACAATGTTGAATAAAAGTGGTTGAATTAGATATCTTATTAAAGGTCTTAGGGAAAATAATTCCTACTTCCATCATTGGATATCATAAAATGTACCTTTTTATCTCTATTAATATTTTTTGTCTAAAGTCTATTTGAGCTGATAATAGAACAGCCACTCCAGTTTTCTTATGGTTGCTCTTTGTAAGATAAGTTTTTTTTCCAACATTTTACTTTCAACCTACTTTCATCTTTGAATTTAAAATATCTTTCCTATAGACAAGGTGTAACTGGATGTTATTTTATCTATTCTAACAATCTCCGAATTGGTTTGATTGCTTGATCCATTCACATTTAACATTGTTATTATTATTTTATTATTGTAAACAAATGGGATACATGTTGTTTCTCTGTTTGTACATGGAGTAAAGGCATACCATTTGTGTAATCATAAATTTACATAGGGTAATGTTGTTTGATTCATTCTGTTATTTTTTCCCTTCCCCCACCCCTCCCACCCCTCTTTTCCCTCTATACAGTCCTTCCTTCCTCCATACTTGCCCCCCTCCCTAACCCTAACTCTAACCCTACACTAACCCCTCCCTCCCCCCATTACGTGTCATCATCCACTTATTAGCGATATTCGTCCTTTGGTTTTTTTGAGATTGGCTTATCTCACTTAGCATGATATTCTCCAATTTCATCCATTTGCCTGCAAATGCCATAATTTTATCATTCTTTATGGCTGAATAATATTCCATTGTGTATATATATATATATATATATATATACCACAGTTTCTTTATCCATTCATCAATTGAAGGACATCTAGGTTGGTTCCACAATCTGGCTATTGTGAATTGAGCAGCTATGAACATTGATGTGGCTGTATCTCTGTAGTATGCTGATTTTAAGTCCTTTGGGTATAGGCCAAGGAGTGGGATAGCTGGGGCAAATGGTGGTTCCATTCCAAGATTTGTAAGGAATCTCCACACTGCTTTCCAGAGTGGCTGCACTAATTTGCAGCCCCACCAGCAATGTATGAGTGTACCTTTCTCCCCACATCCTCACCAACACCTGTCGTTGCTTGTATTCTTGATAATTGCCATTCTAATTGGGGTGAGATGGAATCTTAGGGTGGTTTTGATTTGCATGTCTCTTATTACTAGAGATGTTGAACATTTTTCCATATGTTTGTTGATTGCTTGTAGATCTTCTTCTGTGAAGTGTCTGTTCATTTCCTTAGCCCATTTGTTGACTGGATTATTTGTATTCTTGGTGTAAAGTTTTTTGAGTTCTTTATAGATTCTGGAGATTAGTGCTCTATCTGAAGTATGATTGGCAAAGATTTTCTCCCACTCTATAGGCTCTTTCTTTGCATTGCTGATAGTTTCCTTTGCTGAGAGAAAACTTTTTAGTTCGAATCTATCCCAGTTATTGATTCTTGCTTTTATTTCTTGTGCTATGGGAGTCCTGTTTAGGAAGTCTGGTCCTAAGCTGACATGTTCAAGATCTGGACCTACTTTTTCTTCTATAATCTGCAGGGTCTCTGGTCTGATTCCGAGGTCCTTAATCCATTTTGAGTTGAGTTTTGTGCAGGGTGAGAGATAAGGGTTTAGTTTCATTCTGTTGCATATGGATTTCCAATTTCCCCAGCACAGCACCATTTGGATTTATGCCTGTCATTTATTTTTTCTTTTCCATATATTTTATGTCTTTCCTGTTCCTATGTCTCCCCTTGCCTACTTTCTCTTACATTAAGTGAATATTTTATTCACTTTCATTATTTTTTATTATTTTAAAGTTATTTTCTTATTGACTAGACTCTAGGGGGCTTACCATATGCAGATGTTCCTCAACTAATGATGGGGATACATTTTGATAAATCCATTGTCAGTTGAAAGTATCATAAATTTGAAATTACATTTACCAAACATAAATTGATACATCTGCCACATTAAATGTACCAAAAATACATTTAATATAACTACCATACATCATAGCTTAGCAATACAGTAGACATCAGAGTTTGGGTTGTTGACCCTTGTGATCATGTGGTTGATTGGGAGCTGTGTCTCACTGCCCAGCATAGTGAGAGAGTATCGTAGTGTTATTGCTAGCCTTGGAAAATATCAAAATTCAAAATATGGTTTCTACTGAATACATGTCATTTTTTCACCATTGTAAATTTGAAAATTGTAAGTCAAATTATCATAAGTTGGGAACCATCTGTGCATCTCAACTTTAGATTCTATTAGAGATAGGAAAAACCAAAGTATTTTTACTACTCTCAGACATTCTATGTAAACTTTTGATACCAGATGTGTGGGAATTTCTCCCTACACACCAAGCAATCATTTCTCCCATGGACACTTGCTGAGTGTCCTCTAATCCAATTCAATTCTGACACTAACTTACCTGAAAATAGCACCAGATCTCACAGGTTAAGTGCTCAGTCCCACAAGACTGCTTACCACTTCCCACTTCATGATGCCAATTGCAAGCTCCAGATTGTATTATTCATTTATGACTAATGAGCTATAAATTGAGGGTTCTCAAAACCTACTCCTTGGGTTTGATTAATTTGCTAGACAGCTCAAGAACTCAGGGAAATATTTATGTTTACTAGTTTATTGTAAATGACACTACAAAGAATACAGACGAAGAACCAGATGGAGGAGATGCATAGAGCAAAGTGTGTGAAGGGACATGGAACTTCCAGGCTCTCTCCAAGCCCTCTACAGTGCAGAAACCTTCACTTGTTCCATAGTCTGGAAGCTCCCTGAACCTTGCCCTCTGGGGTTTTGTGAAGACTTCATCATATAGGCATGAATTGATTATATCATTGGCCATTGGTGATCAACTCAACTTTCAGCCTCTTTCCTTTCCCTAAAGGTCTGGTTGGTGGAGAGTGGGACTGAAAGTTCCAACACTAATCATATGGTCAGAATCCCAGACAATAAGCCTCCATCCTAGGTCACCCAGGATCCTTCGGCAGTCAGTCATTTTATTAGCCTACCAAAAGACAAGAGATTCCAAGGGCTTTAGTAGCTGTGTGCTAGGAACCAAAAGCAGAGTCCAAATATACATTTTTTATATCACAGTATCACAGATTCACACTAACTTAATTCCAATGATATATAAAGTCATTACTCCTTTGTAGCTCTATTTCCTCTTCTTCCCTTTTTCAGTATTATTATGCATATTATGCCTATATATGTTAAACACTGAACAATATATTGTTACAATTTTTACTTCATTTAATTTTATGTCTTCTAAAGAACCTATGGAAAGAATAATAAGTGTATATTTACAGAATGTGTTAGTCAGATTTCTGTTGCACTGACAATATACCTGAGAAAATCAACTCAAAAGGAGGAAAAATTTATTCTGGCTCACAGTTTCAGATTTCAGTCCATGGTCCCTTGGCCTCATCACTTTGGGCTTATGGTGAGGCAGATCATCATGACAAGGAAAATGCAGTGGAGTAAAGATGCTCACCACGTGGTGGCCAGGAAACACAGAGAAAGAAAGGGAGGGAGAAGGGCAGGGGCCAATACCTGCTGCCCCCAGTGACTGAACTTCCTTCCACTATGCCCCACCTCCTAGAGTTTTCAGCACTACCCCATTGCACCTCAGCTGGGGACCAACACATATGCTTTCAGGGGACCTTCAATATCTAGACCATAATGCAGAAGTTGTTATATTAATTTCTTGTCATTTCTTGGTATGTTTTCACTGTTTAATGTGGACTCAATAGCACTTCCTTACTGACCAACCAATACAGCTTCACTCTCTCACCTCCTTTTGTGTGTGTGTGTGTGTGCGTGCATGCATGCTGGTGATTGACCAGCAGGTTAATTGGCCAAAGATTCATCTTACAATAGTTCGTTCAAAACTTGCATGTGTCTCAATGAAGATTCTATGTACTCTGAGAGATGCCAAAAAGAAATCTTTGATTAGAGGTGTATAAGATTGAAAAGGAAAAGAAATGTGAAAAATGAACCCAGGGGTACTTTGCCATGGATCCACATCCCTACTACTTTTTTAAAAAGGAATTATTTGTTCCTTTTAGTTATACATGATGTAGACTATATTTTGATATATTTATGCAAACATGGAGTATATATTATTCTAATTAAGATCCCAGTTTTGTGGTTATATATGATGTGGAGATTCACTGTGGTGCCTTTTTATTTTGAGACAGGGCCTCACTAAATCGTTGAGACTGTTCTCAATCTTGCAATCCTCCTGTCTCAGTCTCCCAAGTCTCTGGGATTACAGGCATGTGCCACCATGTTGGATGGTTCTCCTACTTCTTTTGTGCCAAACTAATTTATTTATGTTATGGGCTCAATGATATAATATATACTTACTGTTTGTAAAATAATTTTTGAAATCAGTTAAGAAAGGAAAGAAATGATATGAATTATACTTACCAATTATATATAATTATAATTACATAATAATATATAATGGTGTTTATAATTTATATATATCACATATAAATATAATATACATTATAATGACCTTTACCATGCTGTTTGATTTTTTTATGTGTGGATTTGAATTACTTTCTGGTGTCACTTTTTTCATAACAAAAAATGTATTTCTTATTTCTTATTAGTTCATATCAGCATATTCTTTCATTTTTTTTGTCTAGGAAAGTCTTTATATCTCCTTGTTTTATCATACCTTTATTTTATTTATTTATTTTTTGTGTGGTGCTGAGGATTGAACCTAGTGCTTCACAGTGCTAGGCAAGTGCTCTACCCCTCCCCTATAAACCCAACCCCTCCTTGTTTTTTGTTGTGATACAATATGTATATATACAATTTGCCATTTTAACCATTTTAAACGTATAGCTCAGTGTGCAATCATCACTACTATCCATTTCCAAAACTGAAACCTATAACCATTAAGTAATAATTCTGCATTCTTTCCACCCCTAGCCTTTCCAATTTTGTTTCTACTTTCTGTCACTATGAATTTGCCTAGTCTGGCTATTTCATATAAGTGGAATCATACAATATATGTCCTTTTGTATATGACTTATGTCACTTAACATATTTCCTTCCTTCCTTTCTTCCTTCCTTCCTTCCTTCCTTCCTTCCCTCCCTCCCTCCCTCCCTTCTTCCTTCCTTCCTTCCTTCCTTCCTTCCTTCCTTCCTTCCTTCCTTCCTTCCTTCCTTCCTTCCCTCCCTCCCTCCCTCCCTCCCTCCCTCCCTTCTTCCTTCCTTCCTTCCTTCCTTCCTTCCTTCCTTCCTTCCTTCCTTCCTTCCTTCCTTCCATTAAAACTTACCTAGCCACTTTGCTATTTCACACCAGTATTTTCTCACTGAGCAAATGTCTTTGAGTAGTATGTTGCTACAATGAGCTCCATAAATACCATTTGATGAATCTTTCACTGTATCTATTATATAATTCAAGAGTTCTTTACATTTTAACCTGGGTACTCTTTTTTTTTTTTTTTTTTTTTTTTGCACATTTGATGAAGTATCTGACCAAACCACTCATTTCTTGTAGTTTTTTCTATATGGAGGTTTGTGTCGAGGCTGATACATTTCAGTTTTCTGTTCTTAGACATTCTGTTCCATTCTGATTATGTTTCTGTAAAAATCTAAAAATAGCATCCCAATTCAAATGTTTTCCTTGTTTGGAATCTGAATGTCTATCTTAATGCTGAACTGAAGGATCCTGAAGGATCCCAAATCAGACATTTACATTTCTGAACTTTTTTCTTTCATTCTGTAGCTCTATCATGTTCTAGTTGCCAGTAGCAAATAATCAGATCATTAAGTGCTAGACTCATGGTTCATGATTTGAGAACACATTCTGATCTCTGTGTTTCTGGTTCAAATGTGCATGATAGCACAATATTTTCAAGGTTTATGCATGTTCTAGCATATATCAAAATTCATTCTATAACTGTATGGTATTCTGTTGTATGTATATGCCACATTTTATTTATATCTATTGATGGAATATTTGATTGTTCATACTTTTTAGCTTATTGTTTGTTTTTTATGTTTTGGAGATGGGGTCTCACAATGTTGTCAAGACAGGCCTCAAGACCACCACACTTTTTTGCTATGGGGACTAGGGCTGAAATAAGTATTAACATACAAGTATCTATTCAATTCTTTTGGATACATTTATAGGACTGGAATTTCTAGGTCACATGGCACTTTTATATTTAAAGGAATTGACAAATTGTTTTCCACAGTGGCTGCACCATTTTATATTACCAATAGCAAAGTGTGAGGGTTTTAATTTATCCACATCCTTGCTAACACTTTCAATTTCCTGGTTTTCTAAGTATGTATACTATAGCATTTCTAGTGGGTGTGAAGTGGTATCTCTTTGTGGCTTTGATTTATAATTTCTGGATGGTTAAATGATTTTGAACATTTTTTTCACGTACTTATTGTTCATTCATATATTCTCTTGGAGAAATTTCATTCTAGTTTTTTTTTTGCCCACTTTTAAATTGAGTTGTCTGTTTGCTGTTCAATTGTAGAAGTTGTTTATATAGTAAATCCTTATCAGTTATGTGATTTGCAAATATTGTTGGCAATTCTGTTGATTTTCTTTTCATTTTTTCAATGATGTTTTTTGATACACAAAAGCTATTAAATTTGTAAAGTTCAATTGATGTATTTTGTTGTTGTTGCTTGCACTTTTTTTGTATAATATCTAGGAATCCATTGCCAAATGTAAGGTCACAAATATTTCCCCTATGTTTTTTTCTGGTATGGTTTGTGACTCAAGGGTTCATGTGTTAGAAGGCTGGTCTGTAATAGGATGATATGATAGATGATGAAAGCTTAAGAGGTGGAACCTAGCCTGAGGACAGTCTGGTCACTGGGGAGAGGAGTACTACCCTTGGAAATAATTAATGCTGATCTTGCAGAATGAGTTCACTATCCTAAGAATAAGTTCATATAAAAGAGTGAGATTGGCTTACTCTCTTGTCTTTGGTTTCTTATCTTGCCATATGATCTCTTCCTATTGTACTCCCTCTCTCCATTGTCATGCCATTAATCATGAGGTCCTCACCAAAGCTGAGCTGATACCAGCTCCATGCGCTTGAGCCTCCAGTGTTGTGAGCTAAACAAAACTCTTTTCTTTATGAAGTAACTGTCCTCAAGTATTTTGTTATAGTAAATGAAAATGGATACATACACCTAAATTTTTATGATTATAGTTTTATGCTTGCTCTTTTATCCATTTTTGAGTTAATTTTTATGTGTGTATATTCAGTTATACCAGCACCACCTGTTGAAAAGACTATTCCTTACTCATTGAATGGATTTGGCATCCTTGTGAAAAATCAATTGGCTATAGATGTATGGATTTATTTTGAGTTCCTTCTTTCTATAGCATTTTCTGTATGTCTAATGTGTTTGTAGTACACTGTTTTGATTACTTTAGCTTATTAGTAAGGTTTGGTATCGAAAAACATGAATTTCCTTAATTTCCTCTTCTTCTTTTTAAAACTTGGGATGTAGCTCAGTGGTAGAGGGTTTGCCTAGTATACACAAGGCCCTGGGTTTTATCCCAACTGCTGCAAAAATTATTTTGGCTATTTGGGGCTGCTTGAAATTCACATGAATTCAAGGACCAACATTTCCATATTTGCCAAAATAGCTATTGGAACACCGTTAGAAATCACATTGAATTTGTAAATTGCTTTGGGTAGTATTGCCATCCTAATAATATTAAGTCTATCAATGTATATTAGATGCCTATTTATATTTTCTATATTTCTTTCAACAATGTTTTCTAGTTTTCAGTGTGTAAGTTTTTCACCTCAGTTAAATTTATTTCTAAGTATCTTCTAGATGATATGGCAAATGGAATTACTCTATTTCCTTTTAAAATTATTGAGTGCTGATTTATAGAAAAAAATGATTCTTATACCCTGCAATCTGGATAAATTCATTTATTAATCTGGTTTCTTTCTTATGGATACCTTGGGATTTTTCTCAATACAGGATCAATTCATCTGTGATTAAGAATAATTTTATTTCTTTCTTATTTAGATGCTTTTTATTTCTTTTTTGACTAATTGCTATGGCTATCTAAATATGACCTAATTCCTTTATGATTTCTTCTTTGACCCATTGATTATTTAATAATGCATTATTTAATTTCCACATAGTTATGAATTTCCCTTTTTTTCTGTTACTGATTCCTAGTTTCATGACCTTGCAGTCCTTGTCAGACTCCTTGGGCTACCACAACAGAATACCATAGATCAGCTGCTTAAACAGACATTTGTTTCTGTATGTCTAATGTGCTTGTAGTACACTGTTTTGATTACTTTAGCTTCCAGCCTCACACTTCTGGAAGCTGGAAGTCTAAGATTAAGGTGCCAGTAGGTACAGGCAGGGTTGTTTTTTGGCAAGTTCTGTCATCCTGGTTTGCAGGAAGCCACCTTCTTGCTGTGCATCTTCTGCTTCTTAAAAGCACAATGATGCTGCTGGATCCAGACTCCACTCTAAAGGCCTCATTTAACTTTAATGACTTCCTTTATTTTTTCTGTGGTGCTACAGACTACTGAGATAGATACCTAACCCCTTAATTAGATTCTTAAAAGTCTTATTCCCAAATACAGTCAGATCTGTGGGTTACAGTTTCAACTTATGAATTTGGGGGGAAACACAATTTAGTCCATAACATTAAGGTTTGCTGGGGTTTTGTTTGTTTTTGTTTTGAAGGCAGTAGTAGTTCTTTTGTTTAGTGACTTTTACAAACTGTTTTTTATAGACTATTTTTTTAATGTGGTCAGTGAAATGACTATTTAGCTCATGTCCAACTAACATTTTGATAGACATTCCTGGATAGCAGTAGCTTACAACAGCACAAAACCCCAGAAAAACATGAAAGAAAAACAAAATCAACTCCCCTAAACCCAAACACTTCATCCAGTCTTTGCAGATTGGCTCTGGGCTAAAACAATTCTTCAGCACTTAACTAGGCTTGTTCTGAGCCTAGGGATAAGCACAACATGAAAGCTTAGATTTTTTTCAGGTCTTTTCTGAGATTCATCTTGCCAAAGGCATGAGTTTCTAAATTCCTTCCTATATACTGGTGCTTTTTAATGCTTTATTTTTCCCAACATTTTTCCCCAGCTTTTTCTCCCAGACTTTAGATGGTCTAGTCTCTATCTTTTGCTTCAGGTGTCTGTGGATTATTAATTCCCTTTACAGTATTTTCCAGCAACACCTACCACTTTTCCACCCTGAGTTCCAAGTTTGGAAAAACAGAACAGTACCTTGCAGTAATCCTTCATGTTGCCCTCAGACAGGTTAGAACAGGCATACACAATAATTTGTGAATAAGTTTTGCTCTGCTCCCACCAGAATCAGAGACCAAGATTGGGCACATTGGGAACATGGTCTGCTGCCACTTCAAGGCACAGTTTTCCTGCTACTTTTCAAGTTTCCTTTTAATTGATTCAGTGTTTGGTTGCTATATACATGTGACTGTTTTCCAGATTTGTGACAAAATTCGTCCCGACAAATTTTGCTTTTTTTCAGTATTTCTGTAGGGGACAATAAAATGGAACTATTCAGTAATTTTGTTGATACTACTGTGTCAAAATGCATTCTACTGGGCTGGGGATATAGCTCAGTTGGTAGAGTGCTTGCCTTGCAAGCAGAAGGCCCTGGGTTCAATCCCCAGCACTGCAAAAAAAATGCATTCTACTGTCATGTATAACTAATTAGAACAAATTAAAAAATAAAATTAAAAACTTTTACAAAGATTCTTGATTGAAAGGTTTTTTAAACAATTTGAATATTTTGTTCTGCTGTCTTCTGGCCTATATTGTTTCAATAAGAAATCAACTGTTGGATCCAAGATGGTAGACAAGAGAGTGACTGCATCTCCAGTCACTCCAGAACCCAGGATTCAAGAAGGGGAGGCATTGAGAAACTCGGACTAAAATAGAACCATGGGCTGAGTCTCCCCGACCTGGTGAAGCTCGGCCCAGGAGGCAGGCCCGGATTTGGGCAGCTTATTAGAGTAGGGCAGGGCAGCTAGAGTCTCCCCCAGGCAGCCCTGAGCACTCTGGCGGTGGGCTCCTCCCACAGGGCCAGATTCTAAACCTTCTCGGAGCAGGTCCCCCAGTGAGAGCCTTTCTGCACAGAACCAGCTCCAAGTCCCTGAACCAGCGCGCAGCCAGCTCCGGCCCACCCGCAGGTTGCTTCAGAGACCAGGACAGGGCAGCCAGGGACTTCCCCAAGGAGCCTGACTCCCTCGAGCGGGAAGCACCGTTCTGGGCTAGCTTCTTGGAGCAGACCACCCAGTGAGAGCCTTTCTACACAGAGCCAGCCACAAGTCCCCAACCCAGCGGAGACCTCCAACCCACAAACAGCCTCTGGGACCAGGGCAGGGCAGCCAGAGACCTCTCCAGGTCTCTCTCCCTGGAACCAGTAGCGGGCTAGGGGCAGCTTTCTTTGGAAGCACTGCATTATCAAGTTATTCCAAGATTTCAGGCTACTGAAGGCTGGGAGGTGATACACTGGAAATCTACAGGGACACTATAAGCCAACAGAGGAAATCTGCAATATCACAGAGTCCCACTGACATCTGACCAATATGAGAAAACAAGGGAAGAAAATGTCCCAAACAAACCTAGATACTATATCAATAAAACCCAATGACAGCACAGCAGAAGAAATGTCAGAAAGGGAGTTCAGAATGTACATAATTAAAACAATCAGGGAAGCAAACGAGGAGATGAAAGAGCAAATGCAGGCATTAAATGATCACACCAATCAACAGTTAAAAGAGCAAATACAGGAAGCAAGAGATCATTTCAATAAAGAGTTAGACATACTGAAAAAAAACCAAACAGAAATTCTTGAAATGAAGGAAACAATAAACCAAGTTAAAAACTCCATAGAAAGCATAACCAATAGGATAGAACACCTGGAAGACAGAACCTCAGATATTGAAGACAAAATATTGAATCTTGAAAACAAAGTTGACCAAACAGAAAAGATGGTAAGAAATCATGAACAGAATATACAAAAATTATGGGATATCAAGAAAAGGCCAAATTTAAGAATTATTGGGATTGAGTAAGGCTTAGAGAAACAAACCGAAGAAATGAACAAACTATTCAATGAAATAATATCAGAAAATTTCCCAAATCTGAAGAATGAAATGGAAAACCAAGTACAAGAGGCTTATAGGACTCCAAATATACAAAATTACAACAGACCCACACCAAGGCACATTATAATGAAAATACCTAACATACAAAATAAAGACAGAATTTTAAAGGCCGCAAGAGAAAAGAATCAGATTACATTCAGGGGGAAACCAATATGGATATCAGCAGATTTTTCAATCCAGACCCTAAAAGCTAGAAGGGCCTGGAACAACATTTACCAAGCCCTGAAAGAAAATGGATGCCAACCAAGAATCTTATACCCAGCAAAACTTACTTTCAGATTTGACGATGAAATAAGATCCTTCCATGATAAACAAAAGCTAAAAGAATTTACAAAAGAAAGCCAGCATTACAGAACATTCTCAGCAAAATATTCCATGAGGAAGAGATGAAAAACAATGATGCAAATCAGCAACGGAAGGAACTAGCCTAAAGGAATAACCAAATAAAGGAGAAACCAAATCATGTCAAAAAACAAAAATGAGTCAAATGACTGGGAATACAAATCATATCACAATAATAACCCTGAATGTTAATGGCCTGAACTCATCAATCAAAAGACATAGACTGGCAGATTGGATTACAAAGAAAAATCCAACAATATGCTGCCTGCAAGAGACTCATCTCATAGAAAGAGATACCCATAGACTAAAGGTGAAAGGATGGGAAAAAATATACCATGCACACGGACACAGCAAAAAAGCTGGAGTATCCATCCTCATTTCAGATAATGTGGACTTCAAGTCAAAACTAGTCAGAAGGGATAAAGAAGGACATTACATACTGCTTAAGGGAAGCATAAATCAGCAAGACATAACAATCATAAATATCTATGCCCCAAACATTCGCTCATCCATGTACGTCAAACAAATCCTTCTCAATTCCAGAAATCAAATAGACCACAACACAATAACACTAGGCGATTTTAACATGCCTCTCTCACCACTGGATAGATTGTCCAAACAAAAATTGAATAAAGAAACCACAGATCTCAATAACACAATCAACAATTTAGACTTAACCGACTTATATAGAATATACCATCCAACAAAGAACAAATACACTTTCTTCTCAGCAGCACATGGATCCTTCTCTAAAATAGACCATGTCTTATGCCACAAAGCTACTGTTAGCAAATACAAGAAGATAGAGATAGTATCTTGTACTCTATCAGATCATAATGGATTGAAATTAGAAATAAATGACAGAATAAAAAACAGAAACTTCTCCAATACCTGGAGATTACATAATACATTATTATATGATGAATGGATAACAGAAGACATCAGGAGGGAAACAAAAACATTTTTAGAAGTAAATGAGAACCAAGACACATCATATCAAAACCTCTGGGACACTATGAAAGCAGTACTTAGAGGAAGATTTATTGCATGGGGTGCATTCAACAAAAGAATTAGAAATCAACAGAGAAACGACTTAACACTACAGCTCAAAGCCCTAGAAAAAGAAGAGCAGACCAACACCAAAAGTAGTAGAAGACAGGAAATAGTTAAAATCAGAGCCGAAATCAATGAAATTGAAACAAAAGAAACAATCGGAAAAATTAACCAAATAAATAGTTGGTTCTTTGAAAAAATAAAGAAAATTGATAAACCCTTAGCCACACTAACAAAGACAAAGAGGGAGAAAACTCAAATTACTAAAATTTGGAATGAACAAGGAAATATCACAACAGACACGAGTGAAATACAAAACATAATTAGAAGCTATTTTGAAAATCTATACTCCAACAAAACAGAAAACCTCAAACACATCAACAAGTTTCTAGAGACATATGAATTACCTAAACTGAACCAGGAGGACATACACAACTTAAATAAATCAATTTCAAGCAATGTAATAGAAGAGGTCATTAAAAACCTACCAACAAAGAAAAGTGCGGGACCAGATGGGTTCTCAGCCGAGTTCTACAAAACCTTTAAAGAAGAGCTCATTCCAATACTTCTCAAAAAATTCCACAAAATAGAAGAGGAGGGAACCCTCCCAAACTCATTCTATGAAGCCAATATCACCCTGATACCTAAACCAGACAGCGACTCATCAAGGAAAGAAAATTTCAGACCAATATCCTTAATGAACATTGGCACAAAAATTCTCAACAAAAAAAATTTAGCAAATCACACACAAAAATATATTAAAAAGATAGTGCACTACGATCAAGTGGGTTTTATCCCAGGGATGCAAGGTTGGTTCAACATCCGGAAATCAATCAATGTCTTTCACCATATCAACAGACTAAAAGTTAAGAATCACATGATTATTTCAATAGATGCAGAAAAAGCATTCGATAAAATACAGCATCCTTTCATGCTCAAAACACTAGAAAAAATCGGGGTAGTGGGAACATTCCTTAACATTGTTAAGGCCATATACGCTAAGCACATGGCCAATATCATTCTAAATGGTGAAAAACTGAAAGCATTCCCCCTAGAAACTGGATCAAGGCAGGGATGCCCTCTTTCACCACTTCTGTTCAACATTGTTCTTGAGACTCTGGCCAGAGCAATTAGACAAACCAAAGAAATTAAAGGGATACAAATTGGAAAAGAAGAACTCAAACTATCCCTGTTCACTGATGACATGATTATATATTTAGAGGAATCTGGAAATTCCACCAGAAAACTCTTAGAACTCATAAGTGAATTCAGTAAAGTAGCAGGTTACAAGATCAATGCTCATAAATCCAATGCATTTTTATACATAAGTGATGAGTCTTCAGAAAGAGAAATTAGGAAAACTAATCCATTCACAATAGCCTCGAAAAAAAATAAAATACTTGAGAATCAATCTCACAAAAGAGGTGAAAGACCTCTACAATGAGAACTACAGAACACTAAAGAAAGAAATTAAAGAAAACCTTAGAAGATGGAAAGATCTCCCATGTTCTTGGATAGGCAGAATTAATATTGTCAAAATGGCCATATTACCAAAAGTGCTATACAGATTCAATGCAATTCCAATTAAAATCCCAATGATGTACCTTACAGAAATAGAGCAAGCAATTATGAAATTCATCTGGAAGAATAAGAACCCAGAATAGCTAAAGCAATCCTCAGTGGAAAGAGCGAAGCAGGGGGTATTGCAATACCAGATCTTCAACTCTATTACAAAGCAATAGTAACAAAAACGGCATGGTATTGGTACCAAAATAGAAAGGTAGATCGATGGTACAGAATAGAGGACATGGACACAAACCCAAATAAATACAATTTTCTCATACTAGACAAAGGTGCCAAAAATATGCAATGGAGACAAGATAGCCTCTTCAACAAATGGTGCTGGGAAAACTGGAAATCCATATGCAACACAATGAACCTAAATCCCTATCTCTCACCCTGCACAAAACTCTACTCAAAATGGATCAAGGACCTCGGAATCAGACCAGAGACCCTGCATCTTATAGAAGAAAAAGTAGGTCCAAACCTTCAACTTGTTGGCTTAGGATCAGACTTCCTTAACAGGACTCCCATAGCACAAGAAATAAAAGCTAGAATCAACCACTGGGATAGATTCAAACTAAAAAGCTTTTTCTCAGCAAACGAAACTATCAGTAATGTGAAGAGTGAGCCTACAGAGTGGGAGAATATCTTTGCCACTCATACTTCAGATAGAGCGCTAATTTCCAGAATCTATAAAGAACTCAAAAAACTCTACACCAAGAATACAAATAATCCAATCAACAAATGGGCTATGGAAATGAACAGACACTTCACAGAAGAAGATGTACAAGCAATCAACAGATATATGAAAAAATGTTCAACATCTCTAGTAATAAGAGAAATGCAAATCAAAACTACCCTAAGATTTCATCTCACCCCAATTAGAATGTCAATTATTAAGAACACAAGCAACAATAGGTGTTGCCGAGGATGTGGGGAAAAAGGTACACTCATACATTGCTGGTGGGGTTGCAAACTAGTGCAGCCACTCTGGAAAGCAGTATGGAGATTCCTCAGAAAGCTTGGAATGGAACCACCATTTGACCCAGCTATCCCGCTCCTTGGCCTATACCCAAACGACTTAAAATCAGCATACTACAGAGATACAGCCACATCAATGTTCATAGCTGCTCAATTCACCATAGCCAGACTATGGAACCAAACTAGATGCCCTTCAGTTGATGAATGGATAAAGAAACTGTGGCATATATATACAATGCAACATTACTCCACCATGAAGAATGATAAAATTATGGCATTTGCAGGCACATGGATGAAATTGGAGAATATCATGCTAAGTGAGATAAGCCAATCTCAAAAAACTAAAGGACGAATGATCTCGCTGATAAGCGGATGAGGACATATAATGGGGGGTAGGAGGGGTTAGCATTCAGGTTAGGGTTAGGTTTAGGGTTAGGGATAAGGAGGGTGGTAAGAATGGAGGAAGGAAGGACTGTATAGAGGGAAAAGAGGGGTGGGAGGGGTTGGGGGAAGGGAAAAAATAACAGAATGAATCAAACAACATTGCCCTATGTAAATTTATGATTTTTAATAAAAAAAAAGAAATCAACTGTTATTCTTACTGAGATTGTCTTGCTTGTGATGTCATTTTTCTCTACTTCTTTCAAGATTTCTTTTGTCTTTGGATTTCAACATTTTGGTATTTCTAGATCTCTTGGCCTTATCCTTCTAGGAGTTCATTAAACTCACAAAGTTTTTCATCACATCTGGGAAGTTTCAACATTTCTTTGGACACTTTTTCTGCTTCATTTCTTCTCTCATTCTGGTACTTTCATTGCATTTTTGTTGGTATGATTAATGATGTCCCACATTTACATTACTCTGTATTGATTTTTCTTCATTTTTTCTTCTCTATTCTTTGGATTCCATCATCTTTATCATCTGTCTTCAACTTTGCTGAAGCTCAAATTTACTATCAATCACCTCAGTGAATTTTTCAATTATTTTACTTTTCAACTTGTTTTCATTTTTTAAAATATCTGTCCATTTGTTGGTTTTATTTATTAGATGAGAAATTATCATCATAACTTTATTACTTTAAGCATAGTTTCCTTTATTTCTTTGAACATACTTATTGTAGGTGTTTGGAAGTCTTTGCCATTTAAGTTTGACTTCTAGGTCTTCTCAAAGGCAGTTTCTGTTACCTGATTTTTCCCCTGGGTATTGGTTATTTTTTCTTGTTTCTTTGTATGTTGTACATTTTAAAGTTGAAATTGCAACATTTCAGATAATATATTATAGAAAATTTGGATATCATTCACTTTGCCTTTTGAGCCTGCGTTTGGTTTTTTATTTTAGTTTAGAAATTCAGCAGGACAATTTGAGTAAGGTCTATTTCCACTGTAATGTGAAGCATATGATGTCATTCTTCAGATCCAGCCTTGGGCATGCACACAGTCCCCATGGGATAACATACTTTAAGCAAAGCTCTTTCTGTCTTTCACTGATCTTTCTTTTTTTTTTTTTTTATTGTAAACAAATGGGATACATGTTGTTTCTCTGTACATGGGGTAAAGGCATACCATTTGTGTAACCATAAATTTACATAGAGCAATGTTGTTTGATTCATTCTATTATTTTTTCCCTTCCCCCCACCCCTCCCACCCCTCTTTACCCTCTATACAGTAGTTCCTTCCTCCGTACTTGACCCCCTCCCTAACCCTAACTCTAACCCTTCCCTCCCCCCCATTATGTGTCATCCTCCACTTATTAGCGATATCATTCGTCCTTTGGCTTTTTGAGATTGGCTTATCTCACTTAGCATGATATTCTCCAATTTCATCCATTTGCCTGCAAATGTCATAATTTTATCATTCTTTATGGCTGAGTAATATTCCATAGTATATATATACCACAGTTTCTTTATCCACTCATCAATTGAAGGGCATCTAGGTTGGTTCCACAGTCTGGCTATTGTGAATTGAGCAGCTATGAACATTGATGTGGCTGTATTTCTGTAGTATGCAGATTTTAAGTCCTTTGGGTATAGGCCAAGGAGTGGGATAGCTGGGTCAAATGGTGGTTCCATTCCAAGTTTTCTAAGGAATCTCCACACTGCTTTCCATAGTGGCTGCACTAATTTGCAGCCCCCCCAGCAGTGTATGAGTGTACCTTTCTCCCCACATCCTCGCCAACACCTGTTGTTGCTCGTATTCTTGATAATCGCCATTCTAATTGGGGTGAGATGGAATCTTAGGGTGGTTTTGATTTGCATTTCTCTTATTACTAAAGATGTTGAACATTTTTC
The DNA here is from genome assembly GCF_902686455.1 of Sciurus vulgaris. Classification (NCBI taxonomy): domain Eukaryota; kingdom Metazoa; phylum Chordata; class Mammalia; order Rodentia; family Sciuridae; genus Sciurus; species Sciurus vulgaris. The sequence continues at coordinate 75,107,261 of NC_136471.1, read as the reverse complement.
CATATGTTTGTTGATTGCTTGTAGATCTTCTTCTGTGAAGTGTCTATTCATTTCCTTAGCCCATTTGTTGACTGGACTATTTGAATTCTTGGAGTAGAGTTTTTTGAGTTCTTTATAGATTCTGGAGATTAGTGCTCTATCTGAAGTATGATTGGCAAAGATATTCTCCCACTCTGTAGGCTCTTTCTTCGCATTGCTGATAGTTTCCTTTGCTGAGAGAAAGCTTTTTAGTTTGAATCTATCCCAGTGGTTGATTCTAGCTTTTATTTCTTGTGCTATGGGAGTCCTGTTAAGGAAGTCTGGTCCTAGACCAACAAGGTGAAGATTTGGACCTACTTTTTCTTCTATAATCTGCAGGGTCTCTGGTCTGATTCCGAGGTCCTTAATCCATTTTGAGTTTAGTTTCGTGCATGGTGAGAGATATGGGTTTAGTTTCATTCTGTTGCATATGGATTTCCAATTCTCCCAGCACCATTTGTTGAAGAGGCTATCTTTTCTCCATTGCATATTTTTGGCCCCTTTGTCTAGTATGAGAAAATTGTATTTATTTGGGTTTGTGTCCGTGTCCTCTATTCTGTACCATTGATCTACCTTTCTATTTTGGTACCAATACCATGCTGTTTTTGTTACTATTGCTTTGTAGTAGAGTTGAAGATCTGGTATTGCAATACCCCCTGTTTCACTCTTCCTGCTAAGGATTGCTTTAGCTATTCTGGGTTTCTTATTCTTCCAGATGAATTTCATAATTGCTTGCTCTATTTCTGTAAGGTACGTCATTGAGATTTTAATTGGAATTGCATTGAATTTGTATAGCACTTTAGGTAGTATGGCCATTTTGACAATATTAATTCTTCCTATCCAAGAACATGGAAGATCTTTCCATCTTCTAAGGTGTTCTTTAATTTCTTTCTTTAGTGTTGTATAGTTCTCATTGTAGAGGTCTTTCACCTCTTTTGTGAGATTGATTCCCAAGTATTTTATTTTTTTCGAGGCTATTGTGAATGGGGTAGTTTTCCTAATTTCTCTTTCTGAAGATTCATCACTTATGTATAAAAATGCGTTGGATTTATGGGCATTGATCTTGTAACCTGCTACTTTACTGAAATCACTTATGAGTTCTAAGAGTTTTCTGGTGGAATTTCCAGGTTCCTCTAAATATATAATCATGTCATCAGCGAACAGGGATAGTTTGAGTTCTTCTTTTCCAATTCGTATCCCTTTAATTTCTTTGGTTTGTCTAATTGCTCTGGCCAGAGTCTCAAGAACGATGTTGAATAGAAGTGGAGAAAGAGGGCATCCCTGCTTTGTTCCAGTTTTTAGGGGGAATGCTTTCAGTTTTTCACCATTGAGAATGATATTAGCCATGGGCTTAGCATAAATGGCCTTTACAATGTTAAGGAATGTTCCCACTATCCCTATTTTTTCTAGTGTTTTGAGCATGAAGGGGTGCTGTATTTTATCAAATGCTTTTTCTGCATCTATTGAAATAATCATGTGATTCTTGACTTTAAGTCTATTAATATGGTGAATTACGTTTATTGATTTCCGGATGTTGAACCAACCTTGCATCCCTGGGATGAAACCCACTTGATCATGGTGCACTATCTTTTTAATATGTTTTTGTATGCGATTTGCTAAAATTTTGTTGAGAATTTTTGCGTCGATGTTCATTAAGGATATTGGTCTGAAATTTTCTTTCCTTGATGAGTCTCTGTCTGGTTTAGGTATCAGGGTGAAATTGGCTTCATAGAATGAGTTTGGGAGGGTTCCCTCCTCTTCTATTTTATGGAATACTTTGAGAAGTATTGGAATGAGCTCTTCTTTAAAGGTTTTGTAGAACTCGGCTGAGAACCCATCTGGTCCCGCACTTTTCTTTGTTGGTAGGCTTTGGATGACTTCTTCTATTTCAGTACTTGAAATTGGTCTATTTAAATTGTTTATGTCCTCCTCATTCAGTTTAGGCAATTCATATGTCTCTAGAAACCTGTTGATGTCTTCGAAATTTTCTATTTTGTTGGAGTATAGATTTTCAAAATAGCTTCTAATTATGTTTTGTATTTCCATCCTGTCTGTTGTGATATTTCCTTGTTCATTCCGAATTTTAGTGATTTGGGTTTTCTCTCGTCTTCTCTTTGTTAGTGTGGCTAAAGGTTTATCAATTTTGTTTATTTTTTCGAAGAACCAACTATTTATTTTGTCAATTTTTTGTATTGTTTCTTTTGTTTCAATTTCATTGATTTCAGCTCTGATTTTAACTATTTCCTGTCTTCTACTACTTTTGGTGCTGTTCTGTTCTTCTTTTTCTAAGGCTTTGAGCTGTAGTGTTAGGTCGTTTATTTGTTGAGTTTTACTTCTTTTATTAAATGCGCTCCATGAAATAAATTTCCCTCTAAGTACTGCTTTCATAGTGTCCCAGAGATTTTGATATGATGTTTCTTTGTTCTCTTTTACCTCTAAGAATTTTTTAATTTCCTTCCTAATATCTTCTGTTATCCATTCATCATATAATAGCATATTGTTTAATCTCCAGATGTTGGAATAGTTTCTGTGTTTTACTCTTTCATTTATTTCTAACTTCAATCCATTATGATCTGATAGAATACATGGTAGTGTCTCTATCTTCTAGTATTTGCTAACATTAGCTTTGTGGCATAATATATGGTCTATTTTAGAGAAGGATCCATGTGCTGCTGAGAAGAAAGTGTATTCACTCTTGGTTGGATGGAATATTCTATAAATGTCCGTTAAGTCTAAATTATTGATTGTGTTGTTGAGATCTATGGTTTCTTTGTTCAATTTTTGTCTGGAAGATCTGTCCAGTGGTGAGAGCGGCGTGTTAAAATCACCTAGTATTATTGTGTTGTGGTCTATTTGGTTTCTGAAATTGAGAAGGATTTGTTTGACATACATAGATGAGCCACTGTTTGGGGCATAGATGTTTATGATTGTTATATCTTGCTGATTTATGCTTCCCTTAAGCAGTATGAAATGACCTTCTTTATCCCTTCTGACTAACTTTGGCTTGAAGTCCACATTATTGGAAATGAGGATGGATACTCCAGCTTTTTTGCTGAGTCCATGTGCATGGTATGTTTTTCCCCATCCTTTCACCTTTAGTCTATGGGTATCTTTTTCTATGAGGTGAGTCTCTTGCAGGCAACATATTGTTGGATCTTTCTTTTTAATCCAGTCTGCCAGTCTATGTCTTTTGATTGATGAATTCAGGCCATTAACATTCAGGGTTATTATAGAGAAATGATTTGGTTTCCCGGTCATTTGGTTCATTTTTAAAATTTTGTTTATTTATTTGTTTGACACAACTTGTTTCCTCCTTTATTTGATAATTCCTTTAGGATAATTCCTCCCTTTGCTGATTTGCTTCTTTGTTTTTCATCTCTTCCTCATGGAATATTTTGTTGAGAATGTTCTGTAATGCTGGCTTTCTTTTTGTAAATTCTTTTAGCTTTTGTTTATCATGGAAGGATTTTATTTCATCGTCAAATTTGAAGATAAGTTTTGCTGGGTATAAGATTCTTGGTTGGCATCCATTTTCTTTCAGGGCTTGAAAAATGTTGTTCCAGGACCTTCTAGCTTTTAGGGTCTGGATTGAAAAATCTGCTGATATGCGTATTGGTTTCCCCCTGAATGTAATTTGGTTCTTTTCTCTCACAGCCTTTAAAATTCTGTCTTTATTTTGTATGTTAGGTATTTTCATTATAATGTGCCTTGGTGTGGGTCTGTTGTAATTTTGTGTATTTGGAGTCCTGTAAGCCTCTTGAACTTGATTTTCCATTTCATTCTTCAGATTTGGGAAATTTTCTGATATTATTTCATTGAATAGGTTGTTCATTCCTTTGGCTTGTTTCTCTAGGCCTTCCTCAATCCCAATAATTCTTAAATTTGGCCTTTTCATGATATCCCATAGTTCTTGTAGATTCTGTTCATGATTTCTTACCATCTTCTCTGTTTGTTCAACTTTGTTTTCAAGGTTAAATATTTTGTCTTCAATGTCTGAGGTTCTGTCTTCCAGGTGTTCTATCCTATTGGATATGCTTTCTATGGAGTTCTTAATTTGGTTTATTGTTTCCTTCATGTCAAGGATTTTTGATTGTTTTTTTTTCAATATCTCTAACTCTTTATTGAAATGATCTTTTGCTTCCTGTATTTGCTCTTTTAACTGTCGATTGGTGCGATCATTCAATGCTTGCATTTGCTCTTTCATCTCCTCGTTTGCTTCTCTGATCATTTTAATTATGTACATTCTGAACTCCTTTTCTGTCATTTCTTCTGCCATGCTGTCATTGGGTTTTATTGATGTAACATCTAGATTTGTTTGCAGCATTTTCTTTCCTTGTTTTCTCATATTGTTCAGATATCAGTGGACCGCTGAGATATTGCAGATTTCCTCTGTTGATTTACAATGTCCCTGAAGATTTCTATATATATCCCCTCTTAGCCTTCAGTAGGCTGAAGTCTTGGAGGAAGTTGATAATGCGGTGCTCCACAAGGAAGCTGCCTCTCTAGGAGTGGTGGCCTTCAGGTGGGGTATATTCCCTGCTAGTGGGCAGAGGTGCCTCCACTTGTTGACCAATGGTCATCCAAAGGGGACCTAGGCTGTGGGCTGAGGCAAGGCCTGTTTGGGCCTGTGTCTCTGGTTTTACCGTCCTTGTGGGGAAACCTCACCAGGCAGCGAAGACTCACCCAGTGGGGAGGTCTCGCTGGTCAGTTTCCTCCTAGAGGTTCCCCTCAATTTACAGCTACTGCCTGGGCTGGGCTGCCTTCCTCTGCAAAGTTTCCAGGGGCCCGGCCCTACCTCCTGGGCCTGGGAGCCTCACCCTTCGCAGATGAATCTCCTTAGGCTGCCCCTCCTCAGAGAATTTGCCCATAGGCCTGGAACCTTCGCTCCGCCCTAAGCCTGTCTCTGTGCGGCTCTTCCACCCAGAAGCCTCCTAGATCCTGGGACCCTGCTCTGCACCTAATCGCCTGGCTGCGTGGCCCCTCCTCTGAGCAGCCACCTGTGGCCCCGAACAATCGCTCTGAGTCCCAGAGACCCGCCACAGGCCTCTTCCTCCAGACAGCCGCCCAGTATGCCGGTGCGGTCACTAGGAGTCCAAGAAACTCACTTCGTGCCTCCTCCTCCCACCAACCACCCGTAGCCCGGGGCAATCAATCACTCCGAGTCGAAGTGACCCTCCCCGTTCCTCCTCCTTCTCCAGATAACCCCCCGGGTGTTCAGGAGCAGTCCCTCTGAGCGGCTCTGAATCCACGTGACCCGCTGCACGGGTCCTCTGGGCACCGCCCGGAGCTCTGATGCGGCCACTCAAGACCAAGCGTCCCACCACGCTTCTCCTCCAGGCAGCCCCCCCTGTGTTCAGGAGCTGTCACTTTAAGACCAAACAACTCACCACTCGCCTTCTCCTCTGAGCAGCTGCCTGGAGCGCTAATGCAGTCACTGCGAGTCCAAAGGACCCGCCGCGCTCCTTCTCCTCCTTCTCCTACTCCTCCGGGCAGGCCCCGGGGTTCAGAAGTGGTCAGGGTCCAAACGGCTCGCCACGCAGCCCCTTCTCTGGCAACCGCCTGTAGCTCCCGTGTAGTCACCCGAATCCAAGCGGCCGCTCCTCTTCCTCCTCGTCCTCAGGGCAGGCCCCGGGGTTCAGAAGCGTCGTTCTGATTCCAAACGGCTCGCCGCGCAGCTTCTCCTCTGGCAACCGCCTGCAGCTCTGGTGCAGTCTCTCCGAATCCAAGTGGCCACGCTCCTCTCCTCCTCCTCAGGGCAGGCCCCGGTGTCCTGAGTCCACACAGTTCTCCCCGCCACTCCTCCCCCGGGCAGCCGCCGGAGCCCCAGTGGCTGCTCCGAGTCCCAGCGCTGTGCCGAGCGGCCTCCTCTATGGCGCTCCCAGCTATCCGAGTTCACTGCTCCAGTGGGGGGAGGGGCGTCTCGCCGGCAGTTCTACTTCACAAAGTTTCCTGCGTTCCGGGACCCCCGTCCCATCCGGGATGCCCCCCCAGGGGGTGAGAGTCACCCGGCTGCTTTGAGTTGGTCCCAAGCGTCCCAATATCTCCTCTCTTGAATCCTGAGTCCTGGAGCAACACGAAATGCAGCCACCCTCTAGGCCGCCATCTTGAAAACCGCCTCACTGATCTTTCTTTTAAGCTGTCTGTCTCTGTTAGCAATATATGCAACCATTAACCTCTACTAATTGCCAGCGGATTGCTCTATTTTTAAATCTGTGACTTGAGTAATAAATTGTTTTACAATCTGATCCATTCAACTTGGGCATTTTAGCAGCAGAAGTCTCTGGTGCAATTTTTGGGAGGGTGCTGGTATTGAACCCAGAGCCTTACACATGTTAAGCATACCCTCTACCACTGAACTTCACCCCAAACCTAGCAGTAATCTTTGAAACAAATCCTTGAGGCTTGTTTCTACCACAGGAGGACTTATTCCCTTGTTCTGATTTTTCTCTCTTAAACGTTTAGCTGGTCTGAGTTAGCTCTAATGGAGCTATGGTCTTCTCTTAATTGCTTACCACCAAAGTTTTCATTGTTTTTAAGAGCACCCTCAGACTTGAATTCCCCCACACTATGTTCCCAATACATTCTCTTCCCTTGGGAAAACTTTGAGCTAGGTGTTCTCATGGTCTGCCTCTCCCTTTGGGCAAAACATCTGTAACAACTCTTCAGAACTGTTCACAGGGAAAGTGCCCCACTTGTCTGGAGTAAAAGCCCTGCTTCATGAGTAGGGGGCTTCTTTGGAATTGTAGCCTCTGGTCTTCCCTTTCCTCTCCTGTTATGCAGTCTCTACTGAACGAGCACGCTTGTTTGAGGGTGATTGAAACCCTGATATTCTCAGTCTGTCTTGCCTTGGATGCAACTTCTGCCCCATGGCTGTGGACTGATGGATGAAGAGTCCCAAAGTTATAAGTTGCTCTTGGCTAAGATAGTATGTGCCACATGGAATTAAAGGGATGAGATGAGAAATGTGGGTGGTCTGCCTCTCCAGAGCACAAACTGGAGCCTTCACTGGTAACTAGAGGGGAGGCCTGTGTTGCTGGCTGCATCCACATGAGGAAGAACTTGGATCATGGTGGGGTAGTGCAAATGGAGGGAGCAGGCTGTGTTTCAAATGCTATAGGTTGTCACTGTTCATAGTGAAATTCAGTAGATTTTTCTGGATTCATTGTATGCTCCTAGAACAATTTCCAGAGATTTCAACTGACTGTTTTAACAATGATGTTTACCAGTTATGGTTCTTTTGTTGGAGAGAGTGTCTGCAGAGCTCTTCATATCACCATTCTGAAGTTAATCTCCATTGGCCATTATTTCTTCAAAATATTTTTCTGCTTCCTCCCCTTGAGGAATACAATTACATTCAAGCAAACTGAAGATGTCCCACAGACCACTGATTGTTCTTTTTGTCCTTTTTCCTTTTCTGTTTAATTTTAGTTTCCAAACTCTCTCAACTTGCTATGTGATAAAGTTCACTGATCATTTTTCTGCAGTGCTGAATCCTGTGTTAATACCACCTAGCATTTTTTTCATCTGTTATTTTTTTTAATGCTGGAAGTTCAGTATTTTATCATACTTTTTTCTTCTTAACATTCTTTTGTTTTCTTCTGCATTTTTAAACATATGGAAACTGTTCTAATGTTTTGCTACAAGCTTCTTTATTTCTGTCACTTCTGGGTCTGGTTTTATTGATTTTTCTTTATTGATTGTATTTTATAGCTCATTTGAATATCTGGTAATTTTTATTGGATGCCAGATGTTGTACATTTCACCATGTTGGATATACTTTTGTTACCATTAATATTCTTGAGTTTTATTCTGGGACACAGTGAAGTTACTCGTGAATAATTTGATCCTTCTAAGATTTGTTTTTAAGGTTTGCTGGGCAGATCCAGAGAGCCCTTTAATCTAAGCATAATTTTCCCAGCCATTCACTACATAAAATCATTGTGAGTATTCTAGTCCACCAACCACAAGCTACCAGATTTTCCCACTTTTGCTGGAGGTGAAATAAACTGGTTCTGGACCTGTAGGAGGGCCAATGATTGTTTCCCCTGCTCCTTTTGTGTGGTTCTTTAGGTTCTCCACTTTGAGAACTACATTCCTGTAGCATTAGTTCATACACAATTATAAGAGGTATTAAAATTTTAGGCATACAACTCCTGAGATCCAATAAATGACAAAGAGTTATTGAGTAAAAATGAGTGTAATGCCTATAATAGAAAATTCTCTTTAAAAAACCATTTCTGACATTTAAAAACCAATGTCAGTATCACTAAAAATAACACTGACATGAGCTAAATATTCCAAGAGCTGTCATCTTAAGATTCATTTAATTTGATGAGAAGCATTTGGTCCCCTGTTGTCTGAAGAGAGGACTTTATATAGTACCTGCTGTGTACACAGCCCATCTCTCTGATATCCTTAGCAACGACCATACTGCTGCTCATTCGACTGCTTTGAAGCCTCAGGTAATGGGGTAGGGATTATGGAAATAGCAAATTCTGCAAATATAATAAACTCAGCAATATATTTTGAATTAATTGATAACTTGTAGCCAAGTTTGATTATGTAGCACAGGGTCATATCCAAGTACAATTATTTGATTTGATGATTGTATAAAAGTGGAACACAATTTAAGGTAGGAATTTTTTTGTGTGTGTGGTGCTGAGGATCAAATTCAGGGCCTCATATATACTGAGTATGTACCAGCTACACCCCAGTCCCAAGTGAGAAATTTGCAACTACGGTATGGGAATGTATTAAAGAGCCCCTCAAAACATTCTTAAATTATAACATTGTCTGTGTATGTGTATTTTTATGTGGAGGGTGTCCATAGCTTTTTCCAGCTTCCAAAAGGAGTGTATGACCCAACTGTTTAAGGCAACCTCAAATAATTTTAAACATTGTCCCTCTCTTCTTTCCTACCTCCCTCCTATTCCCCCTTTCTTTCTTTTTTGTTAGACTTTTTTTCCCCCCCAGGGCTAAGGATCGAACTCAGGACCTTGTGCGTGCAAGGCAAGCGCTCTGCCACTGAGCTAAATCCCTGACTCCCCCACTTTCTTTCTTGTCAACGGTGTTCACAAAGATGATAACTTTTGGCAGTGAAAATTATTATGAAGAAGTATATTTAAAAGCTAGTTTGGTAATCCCAGCAACTCAGGAGACTGATGCAGGAGGATTGCAATTTTGAGAACAGCTTCAGCAACTTAGTAAGACCCTAAGCAACTTAGACCCTGTCTCAAAATTTAAAAATTAAAAAAGGGTAGGAATGTGGCTCAGTGGCTAAGTGCCCTGGCTTTAATCCCTGATACAAAAAGAAAAAAGAAAAAAGAAAAGAAAAGAAAGGAAAGCAAAGAAAGAAAAGCTCAGTTGGGCAGCACTAGAAAGACTCCACATAATAAATACATTTTTAAATTGATCAGCTGAGACTGTGGTGTCTGCACCCTTTGAAAATAATCATACTAATGCAAAGTTGTTTCCAATGACTTTGGCTGAACTGAGGTTGCCTGAAACTTTCAGATGAATAAGAAGTAGAAAACTTCCTAAGTTAATGATAAATGAAAGTATTTAAAAATGTTTAGCAATAGATACTCCAGGTGATTTCCATTAAGATAATCAGACTGAAGCAATGATAAAATGACAGAGTGATTGCAATTCAGAAGTCATCTCTGGATCACTCAGCTAATAGGACAGATGTAGGAGAGGTAAATTAATGTTACTCTCAACTAAGCTGCAAATTGTATAGATTGAAAATATCCATCTAGAAAATAGAAGGCTTCAAAATTTGGAGGAAATGACAATAAAAAAAAATAGGTTAAAAATGTTGTTTTCTATCTCATCTTGGCTTCCCCCCCCCAGTATTCCCTCTTGATTTTTAAAAAATATTATTTCTACTAGATGGACAGAATATCTTTATTTTATTTTCATGCTGTGCTGAGGATCAAACCCAGTGCCTCAAATGTGCTAGGCAAGCACTCAACAACTGAGCTACTACCCCAGCCCCTCCTTCATTATGTTTTACATTTTATAGGACCCTCAACGCTCAGAATCCAGTAGTCTGGAATAGTCTTTGTGATTCAAAAGTAATTTCAGGTTTGTGTTTGTATTGAGTCCCTCAGAAACACATTACTCTAATAAAGGTTTTTTTAATTGTCTAGAGCAATTTATGTATGATGTGACTTGATTCGGTAAGAATAACTTAAAGACTTTTTTTTCCACTAATTTATAACCTACATTCCTATTGTTCTAATAGCAAAACTTTTGTTTCCCTGTACAGTGAACTGTTCTGTTTTCATTGAAATTCTAGACACACAGCAGCTAGACATATTAGAGTATTTTAAGATTAAGGGTTTGAGATTGTGCTCTTTTGTAAAATTTATTTGAGTACTTCATTTAAGGTTTATGAGGAAAAAGTTTACTTCAATCGTACTTTTTTTTTTTTTTTTGGTGGTACTGGGGATTGAACCCCGGACTTTGCACATGCCATGGAAGTACTCTACCACTCAGATACATACCCAGTCTGCAAATGTACTTGTTTTTACATTTCCACCCCACTACAGTTGGTAGTCTAAACAGTGAAACGTGCTACTGTGTGAGAATATTTTAATATTTGAAAAGAAACTGACTAGTTTTTCAATGTCACCGCATATGGTGAGAAAATTAGACTTGAAAAATTCTGTTTCTTATAACATGAAGAAAATGCATGTCAATATGTTTACATGTTCCTGTATAAAGCTTTATACATATAACTTTTTAATATCTATATCTATAAAGGTTCCTTTTAAATGTCTTTGCCTTGAATTTCCTTGGTAACATTAACTCAAATAAGATTATTGTACAAAAGGTTTTTTTTTCTTTTATGCCTTTTTTAAAATCTAAAAATTAGTTGTCCTTTGTTTCTAGTATGATAGGGATTTCTTTTTATATTGTGTTTGTGATGCAAATTAAAGCTGTTTGTAGCTGATGCAGTGGAATACATTAGAAAGGATGTTCAACAGAGATATTTGAGGTCTCTACCTAAGACAAAAGTAAGTACTTTTTTTTATAGAAGCTTAACTGGAATAAAAGATTTCTTTTTGGTTTTGTGTTAAGCCTGACCTCCACGGGTTGGGCCTCTATTAAGTGATTTAAGTTCTCCATTATTATTTAGTCAGAAAGTCGCAGATGACTTTTCCAAACTTTGTTTTTCAATACTCTGCATTTCTAATGACTTCTGCCTTCTGGTTGGCTAATGGGGGGGTCTTCATTCTATCTGTAAAGGACTTTTGTGCAAATGCTACATCTATTGTGGGAAGCCTTTTTGAGTGCTTACTTACTGAGGGTCTCTTCAGATATTTCCCTGAGAGTAATGTATGATTTAGGAGCAAGTGGGCTATAGTATGCTTTTCTCAGGATTATTGAAAGTTTTTTTCAGGTGACATGTATCTAGAGAATAGTAACATTTTTTTTTGTTGTTGTTGTTGTTAAAAAAAAAAACAGAGTCCACATCACCTTTAGACACATAAAACAACTTCCTTTTTTTTTTCCTTTCTACCTCTCACAATGACAGAGTGAAAGACAAAAGTGTGAGGCTGAGCAGGGAATGAACATGATTAAATGCCATTGGACTGGTCAGCTTTCTATTTAAAAGAGATTGCTGTTAATTTTCCAACTCACATTCATGTGGGAACTAAGAGAGAAATACTGAACACATGGGAGTGAGTGTTCAGAAGATAAGATGTTACAGAAGAGTCTATATACCACACATGCCAATCAGCCTGGGAGTGAATAATCTTCACTATACACCCGTGAAATGAGATGTATAGAAACTTCCATTAGAGCAGTCTAAAACTTTAGGCTTTGCCAACATTGTTTAACAAAACCATAATATAGAAAAGAAACCACAATTTTATGCATATACCTTTAATAAGGACATAGGAAGATAAAGCTAGCCAGCATTTGTCAGTATTTCTGCAGCAAGACACATGGTTTTAAGAATACTATATACAATCACTTTGAGCAGATTGGTGGAAAAAAGGATTTGTAGCAAATTGGCAACTTGAGCTTAACTGCTGAGGTCCCCAGTGCCTTTCTTTTTCTGGCTCTCCAATACATTTCACATATTAACCAAGACCCAGTCCCAGTTTTCCTGCTGTGTTCCTTTGCTGATTTAGCCAGCAGGGTGAAAGCAATTATTCCTTGAATGCATCTTATCTTATTGGTTTTTTTTTTCCTTCAACACCACTCCTTACTAAGAATCTATTTCCTGATATATTGAATCCATTGTATGTTTTAACTCATTCTGCTGATGGCTGTGTACCAGGCTGCGCCAATGAACACGTTTAATGATTTTGAACACTGTGCAGGACACAGTTCTAGCCCTTTTGGGGAAGTAAACAAGTCATGGTTTGCATGCTATTAGGAGCCACCCATTCATTATTATATTACATAACAGCCACATGCAAAAGGCTACAGATTAATATGGTACATTGCAGCTGTGGTTAAATGTGGATGTACCATACCTCATCAACCATTTCCTACTGATTGGATGGAGCTCATGAATTTTCTTGGAACATGGGACTTGTGGAAGGGTCTCACAATCTTGTTCTATGCCTCTGCATAGAACATGTCTTTTGCACCAACTGAGTCTCAGCCACTGTAAAAGTGAAGTTTTAGAATGTATATATGGAATGTTCTTCACTTGCTGTGATTATTAGACATGTTTTTAAAAGTAGAATCATTCCTTTAAGGGATTTGCTCCTGATGATCAGGCAGCCTGCTTTGGGAGATTTGTGTGTGTGTACATGCACATGTTTATGTAGATATGTATAAGAGATGAAAGGGAACCTTTGAATGACTATCATATTCTTATGAATTGGGGCTTTGTTAAATTTCAGGTGCGCATTGCAATAATGTATATTCAATATTCTTAAAACATACCTGCTAGCATTGTGCTTAAATCTCCATTAACCTCAATGTCTACACTTCGTGTAATTTGGCATAAACATTGGAGAGCACATTATTTTCCCTGGCAAAAGCAGCCCCGAACTGGGCTCTTTGGATGACATAGGAGATTATGACACTGGCTGATACCATATAGTATAAATATGTGTCACATGGGGCCAATGGGGGAAAGAGGCACATAGAGCATTAGAAAATAAGAGTTGTATAAATTGCTTACTTAAGATTTTGGACAAAGTAGGACTCATCTGGAATGTGATGCTGTCCCAATTGCTCTAAGCTGCTCCATTCACTAGGAAGCCAAATCACTCTGTATTGGAGGTGACTGTGAGCACATCTATGTGCTTTTGGGAAGCATTTCATTTCTTTTACACTTAATTTTCCCCCTTTTGGAAAAATAATTTCCATTCTCTTTCCAAAGACATTGTCAGAACAAGTGGAAGAACATTAACAAACTACTCTAAGCTATGCAAGAAAAAAAATCAGCAATGATAGCATAGAAGAAAGAATGGAGCATCTTGGTTTGCTTAGAAATACTGTCATGGTTAAACTTTTCATTCCAGTCCTGCAATTAAAGACATATAAGAGCACTAGGGAGTTAACATAGCACCTTTTGGCTGTAGGATCTTAACAATGTGTATCTTCATTTTGCAAATGGGAAAGAAGAGTACCAAAAACTGGAAAATGAGATCCCACAGAGGATATTGGGCATGGCTCCACGGAAAGCAAAGGAGTGAGATCAGTATGTGCTAATTATTAAAGAAAAACCTGTCTTCTTGATCAATAATCAACCAGGTAGTTGACTATGCACAGTAATCAATACCCTCATGATCTACAGATAGGGATAATATCAGAGTCTATGAACTAGTGGGATCAAGGTGCTAACATGGGAATAAGGTTTATTTTTTCTCAAGTCCTCAGGTAAAACCCTGATTTATTTGGCCTTCTGAAGACATTAAACAATCAGTTTTGCATTATAGCTCCCCTGAGCTTTACCCTTCCAGAGCTTCCCTGTAGTTTACTGTCTTTTGTGACCTGATTTCTGTAAGAGCTGTGTGCTAATACAATCTATGCATCAAAGAAGTTCTTGTTGCCTTTCTGACTTTAAATCATAGAAAGCAGCTGCTCTGCCTAAACTCTTGTCAGAAGATGACAGACAGGAAAGGGGAAGATTGCTTTGAGGCCCACTGTACTCCATTTAATATTACATTTGTATAGACATAGAAGGCAAGTTTGTCCATCATAAAACCATGTGGATGGACCAATAAGCTTTCTAGTGAATCCTTAACAAGAGAAGTGTTTTAGGAGAGTGGAAGGGGAAAAATCTTCCCATCTCAACGTGTAAGATCTCATCATGAAATCTAGTGTGCATAATTGTCTAGGCTGCTGCATAGCTTCAGAGTTTAAGAAATAGACCCTGGCCCCAGGCCCTAATAGATTTAGTAATGTCTAGTAATCTCAAATGAAACACTGACCACAATCCATTTATTTTATGCTGAAAGTCTCACTTTGGTCAAAATTACATAGGGGGTCCAAATTAACAGGTTTTGTCATTGCTTTATGTAGCTGGATTGCTCACCATCTTAGTTGCATTGGTGCCTCAGCACTGATTTATTTGTGATAGGCAATTTTCTTTTACTCAAAAAGATTTCAGGGAGGATAATTCAGTGAACTTAACCATCCCACAAGGAGTTCAATTCCTTGATATCTGTAAGATGCCTCTAACTCCCACTGATCTCTGTAAGAGTTGGGCTTTTATTGTCAGCAGCTGGGCACTAGAGTGCTGGTTGAAAAATGAAAAACATCAATACTCTTAGGTATTATTATTATAAAGAAGCAGCATTAGTGTCCATACTCATTGATTCAGGCACTAGGACTGAAAGAAAGGCTGATTATAAATAAATGGGGAAATGGATATAAACTATCTTAATGGCTGTGCTACCACTGAGGCTTAAAAAAAAGGGACTGGCATATTACTGTTCAGTTATCACTATCTGTACATTAACCCCTGCTGTGAAAATACAGATCTTTAGTTAATCCTCAGACTTATGTTAGCTGTGAAACTTTACCTTTTGAACAGTATTGTAATTAAACCTGAAAATCACCCTTAAAACTCTTTATAAAACCGATGGCCCATAACTTAGGCTATGTATAATTTTTCTTTCATCATAACAGTACTTTATAAAAGCTAAAATAAAGCTAGAGAGCAGAGAAATGAATAAAAGTAATTGGAGAATTTTACCATAGCCTGACATTAAAACTCTTTAAAACACTAATTGTTATGTTTAATAAAGTGGAAGGCTGATCTGATCTGATCTGATCTGATCTTTTCTATTAACTGTGGTGCTTTCAGGAACCTCTGTGACAAGAGAACAGGTTTTACATTGTTGTTTGATTCTCAATTTGAGGACCTTGGTCACAGTGTATTGAATCTCCCTCTCAAATTCGAGATATCTGATATGTGTATGATTCAAAGCTCAGCAAATATTTAAATTGCTATTTAGGGAAAAGGCATGATTAATAAATCCTCAGGCTTTTTAAACCTTGATTTTTACAACATTACAGCAGAATTTTGTGTAGGTATGCTGCACATATACATGTTTATAAATGCACATGCACACAAGCAGCCAATGTATGCTGGTCCCCCCCCACAATACCAAAAAGACCCTTGTAGATATGATTAATAGTTTTTCTGGGGGAACTAAAGACTCCAAGGAAGTCTTCCAAATTCCCTTTTACCTGACAAGATGAATGTAAAGATATGTATCTTACATTTAGGCTTTTGTGGATTGGGAGAGGGTAGGAAAGGAAGAAAAACTGGCTTGAAGTAATTGTTACCAAACTGCAGAGCAGTAAGTAAATTAAATAATTTGTGAAGTCCTGAAACATCTGCACAGCAAGTATTTGATGGAATGCTTTCAAACTGTGAAGCTTTCAATCCAACATGGTGGCTTATTTTGAGAATGGTTCCCAACATTGAACTCTGTAAGCCTCATGGGAGATGGTGGGTCCTGGGAATGAAAAGAAAAAATTCATAGGTGAGCTGAACAATGGTAAAAATTTGCATGGAAGTACCCATTTGACAATAATTTGTAACTGTTAAAATTATGTTTATGAAAAATAAACAGGATGAAAAATTGAATACACAAATTAGAGTTATTTTAACCCCCAAACTTTATGTGGAACAAATTCTAAGAAAATACACTAAATTGTTGAAAGCAGTTGACTCATGGGTAACTTATTTTTATTTGCCTTACTGTCTACTTGGATTTTCCATATTTTCTTATTAAATATGTAATAATTTGTTAATTCAAATGCTTATTTTTGAAATCTACGTGGAAATAACATGAGCTTTGAAATTGAGCAATTCTGAATTGGAATTCTAGCTTTGCCACTTGCTAAGTCAGATAAACTGTGTTAATAGACCTTAGTTTTCTCATCTGTAAAATAAGCATAATAAAATCTGAATAAAGGAATAGGAGGTTCTCGAGTAGCTGTTATTAGTATACACTTTCTGGAAACAATTCAACCATATATGTTGCATCTTTAAAAAGTTTATAACATAAATTTGTTTCTAGGATCCTATCCTACAGCAATGGCTATAAATGAGGGGAACAGATTTCTGTTCAATGACATTATTCATATAGCCTTATTCATAATAGTGAAAAACTAAATAAAATCATATAAATGAAAATTAAGTAAAACCTCAATGTTGGACAGCAGAGAAATAGTTAAATAACAATTGTTCTTTTATATAATGAGGAATTACTTTTGGTGTTACTGAAAAGAGCAGAATTCAAAACAACACAATATGGTCTCAATGTTTAAAATATATCCATAGAGCCAGGGGTGGTGGTGCACCCCCAGCAACGTGGAAGTCTGAAGCAGGAGGATCACAAGTTTGAGGCCAGCCTCAGCAACTTAGTGAGGCTCTAAGCGACTTTGTATCAAAAATTTAAAAAATAAAAAGGACTGGGAATGTAGCTCAGTGGTTAAGCAACCCTGAATTCAATCCCAAGTACATACATACAAATATATACATATATACAAATACAAATATATCTGTATATATATGTATACATAGAAAATACTGGAAAGGATACAGAAAATGTTAACAAGTTATCTTTAGGTACTAGGATTATGAGTGATTTTTTTCATAGGTTTTCTTCCTTTTCAAGTATACTTAATATACTTTTAGAATTAATTCAAGAACATTATTATTTTCTGGTTATAAAAGCACTACATTTTATCATAGAATACTTGGAAAATATAGAAAGGGATAAAGAGTAGTGACCTCTAATCTAAGAGACTGTTGTGCATCTTCTCTCCTCATCCATTCATCCAGGAAATACATACTGAATACTTACCCGCTGCCAGGCATTGTGTTAGGGGTTGATACTAAAATGTGAACAAAACATAATCATTGTCCTCAAGGAGCATACAATCCAGTGTGGGAGGCAGATAAACAAATAGACTATTACAACACAAAATAAGTCTCTTGTAACAACATTATGATGGCATCCAGAAAGGATACATAGCTTAGTTATGGGAGTTAGTGACATCCTAAATATGTGATGTAGAATGTGAAACCTGGAGGATAAATATTATTTAGCCAGCTGAAGTAGAGCTGGGGTGGAGAATGTGGGAGGTGTCAAGAAAGAACCCCAGTCATGGAAAACAGTAGGGGAGGTTTGAGAGACTGAACAAAGTACAGTGTGGTTTAAGCATAGAATATAAGGTTAGGACTGGTGGAGAGGAAACTTCAGAGTTGAGAATAATAAGAGATAAGCCTGGAGAGAGGAGTAGGGGCTGGATCATGAAAGGAGTTATAAACCATGTTAAAGAGTTCAGACTATTCAGAGACCAGTAAGAAAAGCTGTGAAAAAGATTGAACTTTTCACCATTGAAGTTACAATACAAAGAATGGACAGGAAGCGGGCAAGACTGGAGACAGAGAGACCAGTTAAGAGGCTACTGAAGTGGCCACATTACTGTAGCACAGCCATGTCAATGTTCATAGCAGCTCAATTCACAATAGATAGATTGTGGAACCAACCTAGATGCCCTTCAATAGGTGAATGGATAAAGAAACTGTGGCATATACGCAATAGAATATTATTCAGCCATAAAGAAGAATAAAATTATGGCATTTGAAAGTAAGTGAATGGAGTTTGAGAATATCATGTTAAGTGAAATAAGCCAATCCCAAAAAAACAAAGGCCGAATGATTTCTCTCATAAGTGGATACTGATACATAATGGGGTGTGGGGTAAGGGAAAAATGGAGGAGCATTGGATTGTGTAGAGAGAAATGAGGGGATGAGCCAGTGCAGGTGAAGGAAAGATAGTGGAATGAGAGTGACATTATTACCCTATGTACACGTACGAGTACAAGAATGGTGTGAATCTACAGGGTGTACAACCATAGAAATGAATAGTTGTTCCCCATTTGTGTACAATGAACCAAAATGCATTCTGTAAAAATAGAAAAAAGAGGCTATTGAAGTAATATAGGTGACATATGATCTAGTGGTCATGGTAATTAAAACAGAGGAACGTGCACAGCTTCCAGAAATATTGAGGAATTATAATCAATACACCTTGGTGATTAATCAGAAGAGAGATAGAATGAAGCAGAGAGAGCAAAAATGGGAAACTGATTTATTTTGAGAGAAAGTAAAGTTGAAAGGCACTTAGTTACAGAGGTCTGGAGCTCAGGAGAGAGTTCTGGGTGGAGAGGCATATTTAGTAATCAGCGTGTGTGTGTGTGTGTGTGTATATATATATATATAGTCTTTAGCCTAGGAATATGTATATGGTCTTTAGCCTAGGAATGACAAAAGGAGTAAGTAGACTTATGTGATGGTCAGGAGAAAGCCTAGCAAAGTTTGGGAAGACATTGTTTTATGAGATTTCTGATGGTAGAGGGGAGGAAAAAGGGTTTAAGAAGTTTGAGAGTAATGGGAGAGAAGGTTTTTTGTTTGTTTTTGTTTTTGTCTTTTGCAGTGCTGGGGATCAAACCCAGGGACTCTTTCATATAAGGCAAATGCTCTAGCACTGAGCTATACCCTCCCCCATCCTGCTTTAATTTTTTAATTTTAAATTTTAAATGCAGTAAAATTAACTTTTGTTTGGTCTACAGTTCTGTGAACTTTTACACATGCATGGAATCTTGTAACTGTCATCACAGAATGCAGAGCCTCCCTTCACTCCTAACCCTGGCAACCACTGATGTGTTTTCTCTCCCTATATTTTTGCCTTTTCCAAAATGTCACATGAATGGAATCACATGGTTTTGTAGCCTTTTGAGACTGTTTTTTTTTCACATAGCATAATGCATTTGAGATTCATCTATGTTGTTGCAAGCATTAATAGTTCATTCTTTTTTATTGCTGAGTAGTGCAATTTGTTCACCCCTCACTCATTGAAAGACTTTTGTTTTCCAGTTTTAAGCTTTTGTGAGTAGAACTGCTATAAACATTCATATGTGAACTTTTCTGTAAATACAGGTTTTCACTTCTCTAGGGGGAATATTCAGTAATGGGATTACTGAGTCATATAGTGTTAATTTTATAAGAAACTGCCAAACTGATTTTCAGAATAACTTCACAATTTTGCATTACCAATAGTAATGCATGAATTTAAATTTTTCTGCATCCCTGTTAGCACTTGGTATCATCACAATATTTTAAAAAAATTTCTCATTCTGGTATGGGTATAATGGAATCTCCTTATGATTTTAATTTGCATTTTTCTAATAGTCAATGATGCTGAGCAACTTTTCTTGTGCTTATTTGCCATTTGTGTATCTTCCCTGATAAAATGTGCATTCAAATTAGATTCTTTGTCTATTTAAAAATTGGGTTATTTTCCTTTTCATTATTGAATTGTATGAGTTATTCATATGTTCTACATGCAAGTCTCATCAGATATTTGACATAAGTATTTTCTCCCCAAGACCACTTATTGTATGATTCCATTTATATGAAATGCACAAAATAGGCAAATCTATAGTGATAGGCAGTAGACTAGCCTACTTAATGGTAGGAATGGGGTATGGCTGCGTATGTGTATCAGGTTGCTTTTGGGGGTAATGAAAATGTTCTAAAATTGAATTCTGTGATGGTGAATGTGCTAAAAGGCCCTGAATTGTAAATGTTCAAATTATATAGCATGAGAATTGTATAGCAATAAAACTGATCAAAATTTCACTATTACTTACTTACTTAATTAATTAATTTTGTGGTACTGGGGATTGAATCTAGGCATGTTCTACCACTGAGCTACATTCCCTGTCCTTTTTTATTTTTCATTTTGAGACAGGGTCTTACAAGTTGCCTAGGTTGGCCTAAACTTATGATCCTCTTACCTCAGCCACCCAAGTTGCTGTGAAGAAAAGCATGTGCCACCCAACCCAGACTCAAATTATACTTTTTAATTTAGAGTTGGGGTAGAGTTCAGTGGTAGCATGTGCAAGATCCTGGGTTCAATCTCTAGCACCATGCAAAAATGAAATTAAGCTGCATTCACACAGCTTTTCCATAGTCCTATTAATTACTCTTCAAAATAATTATTTTGATAGTTGCAGTTTTTCTTCAGAATGATGTAGCAATTTATTTCACCATTCCCCTAATGCCAGATATTTAGCTTTGTTTCAAAATTTCTACCATTATAATAAATTGATGATAAATAGTTGTACGGAGTTCAGATTATTTCATTAAAATACATTCCTAAAAATTAATTAGAGAAAATTATGCTCTATGCATGTATAAATATAGCACAGTGAATTCCACACTTATATATATATCTATAAAGCACCAATTAAAATAAATAGATAAATAAATGGAAAGAAGACCATTAGCAGAGGAAGGGAAATTGGGGGAGGGAGGAGGTGTTGGAAAAAGGAAGCACCAGGGACTCAAATGGAGCAAATTAAATTTCACACATGTGTGATTATGTCAAAATGAACCCAACTATTATGTATAACTATAATGCATGAATAAAAGCATAAAATACATTCCTAAAATGGAATTAGTTACTAGATAAAATTGTATGAACAATTTAAGGCTTTTATACCTGTCACCAAATTACTTTAAAAAAAGATCTATGTATTTAAACTTACATCAGCAGTGTAAAATAACATCTATTTCAACATGTCCTTGCCAATACTAGGTACTATAATTTGTGAGTACTGGCTGATTTAATAGACAAAAATTGGTATTTTAGGTTATTTTAATTTGTATTCCCTTATTGTGAGGTTGAACAATTTTCATGCTTATTCTTCATTTTAATTATTTTATTGATTGTTTTTTCATATCTTTCATCCATTTTCTAATGTTGCTTACTGATTTACAAGAGTTTTTAAATTTAAGGATGTTTAATTTTGTGCACTGTATATTCTGCAAGTGTTTTTATGAGTTTACTTTTTCATTTTGAAGAAAATATCATCTAGAATCAGTGCATTTTTATGTAAAAAATATGGCAATAATTTCTTTTTATATAAAAATTTTGAGATGAAATGAAAAAATGTTAGCATTTGTTAATTCTAAGTAGTAAATACATGTGTAAATCATTATTTTTATCCTTCATCCTTTAATTTAAAAATGTTTCAAAATAAAATAAAGGAAAATATGTATAAAATATTTACTAATTTGAACATACTAACTATTCACCTGTTCTGTTCATGGACATTGAAGTTGTTTTAGTTTGGAGTTTTTATCAATATCACTGTAGTAATTATTTATATATTTTATTATTTTTATTATTATAATTATTATTATCTGTGGTACTGAGGATTGAACCTATGGCCTTGTACATGCTAGGCAAATGCTCTACACTGAGCTGCACCTCCAGTCCAATGTTTAAAAAAATTCTTCATCTCTTGATAAGTTTTAAAATGCTCCCGTTCTTCCCTCCTGTGTACCCAAACACTCTTTTGTTATTATCAGAACACAACTTTGTTTTTCTCCATCAACTAATTGGTTCATTTATTTGGACAAATTGCCATGGAAAAGGTATGAAGCATATAAAAAATGTATTTCATAGTTCAATATTCACTCAAGACATTCTGAAAAACTGTGTTATATAGTCATATGAGTTTGGGAAATAACTTGTTCCACTTTGGGGGACTCACAATGTTCCTTAGCAGGTTAAAAGTCCTGACAAGCACTGTAATAAAGACACATGTCCATGATCTGCACAAAGGGAAGGATCCAACAGTCAAATAAGTTCAAGTGAATATTACAACCTCCTCTTGATGAGTCACAAAATTCAGTAGCATATTGAAAGCTGTGAGAACTCCTACAATAAGGACAACTACCTAGTTTTGTTTATACAGGGTTTTCTAAATTTGTTTACCAGATAACTTTTTTCCCTTTAACATGTGAAAATGCTAGTGTTTGTAGAATACCCTTAGCAACATACTAAAATCAGAAAATGAGAGATGAGCACCATAGATAACTGAAATCTAGATACTACTAGTATATAAATTATCTTAGCTAAATAGTAAACATTTCATCAAGGCTTTGGATAAGAAAGTAGATGTAATTCTTCCTTCTATTTAACCTGTTCTTTGGGGGTACCAGGGACTGAACCCAAAGGTGTTTTACCACTGAGACATATCCCCAGTCCTATTTATTTATTTATTTAGAGACAGGGTCTTGCTAAGTTGCTTAGGGCCTTGATAAATTGCTGAGGCTGGCCTTGATCTTGTGATCCTCCTACCTCGGCCTCCCACTTCACTGGGATTACAGGTGTGCACCATCATACCTGACTTTAACCATTTTTTAAAATTAAATTTTTGTTTGTTCTAATTTGTTGTACATGACAGTGGGATGAATTTATACATTTTGATAGATCATACATAAATGGAGTGTAATCTCTCATTTTTCTGATTATAGATATTGTAGCATCACATGGATCATGCAGTCATATATGTACATGAGGTGATAATGTCTGTTTCACTCTACTATCATTCCTACCCCCACACCCCTTCCCCTCCCTTCATTCCCCTCTACCTAATATAAAGTAACTCTATTCTTCCCTATCCTCCCCTTATTGTGAATTAGCATTTGCATATCAGAGAAAACATTCAACCTTTGGTTAATTCTACGTGAACATAATACCTTTATTTTATTTATTTTATGTGGTGCTGAGGATCAAACCCAGTTCCTCACATAAGTGCTCTAACACTGAGCTACAACCCCAACCCCTTTAACCTTTGATGATGTGTGAAGATGCAGAATAAATAGTCCAAGTCAGGTTTTTAAATGTAATAGCATCACAAAAAGAGCACAATTTGATGTCAGACAGACCTGAGTTGCAATCCCAGGTTAGCCACTTACTAATGTGTAATCTCAGATAAGTGGTTTAGCACCTCTCTGCACCTCAGTTTTCTCATAAGTAAAATGGGAATAGTAATATCTGCTTCACAGACTTGACATGAGGGTTAAATGAGATAACATATACAAAGTACACAGCAAAGTGACTGCCATACACAAAGCCTGATACACTATCTTTACTTGTATATAGCTGATCTTCTATAAGGGACAGAATTGAGACCCGAGAACCCACAGACAGACTGACAGCCTTCTAAATAATTGCTAGCTTTTTCTTGAGAAAAGAATTAGAAGTCTTACAAGGTTATAGCTTCAAGCGCCATGGTATTTCTATAACTAAAAATCTCCTTTTAATACTGAATTACCCTTGGTTTATTTACCTGTGAGGACTCCAAAGAGAAGTCTGTTTAGCTTTTTACTAGGCCAAAGAGAATCCTGTGTGTAAAGCTGCCTGCCACTGATTACAGATTAGTAGCATTTTAGGAGGGTTGGAGTGCAGGGAGGGTGTTTTTTGCCTGTTAGTGGGTAAGAGTAGGTTATTAACTGATATAATGGAGTCAGGCAAAAAGAACCTATTTGTAAGCCATATCATTTCAGCGACCTGGAATGCACTGTGACAAGGTTTATAATTCATAGTATGAAAGTAGATAACCTGAATGGAATGTTTGGCTGTTTCTGGATCTCCTGGGGTCTTTTAGCACAAGTGACATAAGTGTGAGTTTATAGGGAATAAAGGCATCTTTTTCAGTACACTGAACAGGGAAATTATGTATAGAATTTCTGCCTATGTGCACAATGAGATCGAAGAATTTAACATTTTGTTCAACAGAAAGAGAATTACTCCTTTTGTAGTTTTGCTCCAAAGGCTACTTCTTAGCAGTCTGGTGGCCCTGAATATGCCTCCCTAGGAATACTGACCTGTTTGAGAGATTCAGGAAATGAGAAAACTGCTACGTTTCCGTTTCCACTGCAAGAGATGATGAGCCTTCTGGATAATCTGTAAGATTGAAAAATAAAGGTGAGTGCTATGATTTGGACATGGTTTGAGTCTGCCCCTCAAAAGTTCATGTGTTAGAAGCTTGGTCCTTAATGTGGCAGTGTCGAGGCGGTAGACTCTTTAAGAGACAGGGCCCAGTGGAAGGTGATTAGGTCATTGGGGGTGCTGCAATCAGAAGGTGATAATGTAGTTTTCATGGGACCCTACTTAGTTCTTATAAGAGCAGGTTTTTATAAAGCAAGACCACCCATGTGCCTGGCCCCTTCTACATGTGACACTTCCTTTTCTGTTTCTCTACCATGTTGTGATGGAGCTTTGCCAGAAGCTGTCATGCTGTTTAGATCCTCCAGCCATCAGAATTGTGAGCCAAATAAAACTCTTTGCTTTATCAAGTATTCAGCCTCAATTATTTTCTTATAGCAACAGAAAATAGAATAACACAGTGATCAAATGCTCCTGTGTCTCATACGGGTAGCTATTCATTCAGTGGCATTTTTCCTTCTTATCTAATTTCTGGAGACAGCAAATATCTACAAATCTTTACAGACTGGTGTTCTACATGGGAGCATTTGTAAACAGTCCAGCTATTCACGTTCTAAGAGCAATCAGCCTGCTATACTATGAACTAAGATTACTTTATTTATCAGCATTATCTGATCCATAATACTGACTGGTATTTGACTTAAATAGCTGTGATGACAGCTCAACATCATCTGACTTTAATGGAATGTTTTGGGTCTCGCTACTCACAAAATTACCCTGTCTTGCTGTTATTCCATTGGACATAATTGCGATAGCTATTATGGTACTTTACGTGTTGGCATATTTCTAAAAAGGAGTGAAGTATCTAGAAAATAAGAGTCTTTGGGATTAACAAGTAACATCATTTGTGGTACAAATGTTTTTGTTTCTGATCTCCAGTTTTTTGGAAGAGCAAAATACACTCTGAATCAGCAGCTTAATGTATGGATAATCTCTTTCTTCATACACTCAGCATAAAAATGTACTTGGCACTTGGAGATTTAAAAAAATTTGACAGTAGTCATCCCCTACAGTTTCTACCTGGAATATTTTCTTTTATGAAATCAGTGTCATCCAGAGTACTTCCACAACTGGGAGATCTCTGAAGACTCATTCCAACCAGGGAGGGTTTTTATGGCAGGTTAACAAACCCTCATTGCACAGTTAACTGGGGAAATTCTAAACACAAGGCTTCTTTCTTTTAGGAATAGTGGAAAAGTAAAAATGCTTCTGAGAATGTTTGTCTTTTGAATCATGATCCTCTGGTGGGCACAACATTCTGTCTTGTCTAGAATCTCACTCTCAGGGTATTCTTGCTATTAAGTCTGAATAGAAAACAGCTGTAGTGGCCAAGTCTTCAGTGATGGATATAGAGAAAAACTGATGTCTGTACAACAAAGGGTAAAAGAGACAGAAAGTGCTTAAGGATACATCTCATCTCACCTATCCAACATTTCTACCAAGAAGGCAATTGACAGAAGAAAAGACAATTCTGGAAGCACAACGAATTTCTTTGCCTTGCTGTTGCTGAGAAGTGATGCTAATATTTTGATGCTTACTCCTTGAAAATGGTTGTCTCAATATTTTCTAGGTGTGGTTGGCAATGAACCTTTCCAGAACTGATTTTTAGGATTCTGCTATGTGAATTTCTTTTACCTTTTTCTACTGCAATTCACAATTTTATTTGGCACAAAACATTTCCACCATGTAGTTGTTTGAATTAAAATCATGTGCTTGCAGACATCGATATTTGTGCTGAAAAACATGATTACCAATTTTCTTCATGGTTTCATTTCCAGGGTGAGATTAGGCTAAGGCTGCCTAGGTAGGCCCACCTGGTGGGGACCAAATTGAGAAAATGCAGATACTCCAAAAAATCAGATTCTTCATAATAGAAGAAAAATGCAGAATTTAAGAAGTCAACACCCTCTATTTTTGCCACCTGCACTTATACTACTTCCCCCATCCCACCTGCTTTTACTGCCTATGCAGAAGTGATTTCACCATTATTCAGTGGGTGTCTACTTGAACCAAGGATGATGTCATTTTAGTCTTTGTGAATGTTGACTCAGCCTTGGTTTTATTCCTGTTTGTCCTAGATCTCCTCCTTTCCTTTAACATTCTATGATTCTATGTGAAGTGACTGACAGCATATTTACACTTCTTTCTAGCCACTGGTTCTCAGAGATTGGGTAGAGAAAAGGATGCAATGCAGAGTCTGGAAGAATTTATGCTGGGTTTTGACAGCATCATGACT
The DNA here is from genome assembly GCF_902686455.1 of Sciurus vulgaris. Taxonomy (NCBI): domain Eukaryota; kingdom Metazoa; phylum Chordata; class Mammalia; order Rodentia; family Sciuridae; genus Sciurus; species Sciurus vulgaris. Next base: position 75,080,699 of record NC_136471.1, on the reverse strand, counting down.
TTACATAAATAATGTTACCGTTCCCAGACTCAGCTTTTTCATCTGTAAAATGAGGGCAATTCCCTCTCATTCACAGTGTTTTTTTTGTTACTGACCCTGAAATATGAGTATTTGCTAATGTTCTATCCTTGACCTTCTGAATTTGTCTTTCACCATTCATTTCCTTGTCCACATAGATGCACTGCTTATGTGATTCCTAATTTTACTTTCTCTGATTTTATTCTCTCCCATGATTATCTCCTTCACCTTTCATGGGTTTAACTGCCATAACTCCCATAACTCCCAAGGACTCTCAGATCTCTCTAGTTGGTGGGACTATGACCAGTTATTTAAAATATCTCTTGGCTTTGATCCTTCCTCTCCATTTTTGTGGTTACGATCAATCATGAAGCTATTATGACATACACTGGGCTTCCTGCTGCTTTTTTTAGTTCTTATCTCTCCAAATTCTAACTCATCCTGCCTATCAGTACCCAGGTAATATTTCTCAAATTTATCTTTCATTATACCAATATTAACTCAAGACCATAACATTAATAGCTATTTCCTACATCAAGTCTACAAAGCCCTCTACCATCAGGCCTTATCTTACTTCTCTGAAGACTACTGCTCACAACACACAATGCCTACTATGTGCTTTAGAATGAATGGCCTCCTTAGTCTTCTTATCACATTCATATTGTACCTCTTACTTGAAGTGCTATTTCCTTCCTCCTAGCATCTATCCTAATGTTATCCACGCTAATAACATCTAGCTTAAGTCCTGCCTCTTCCTCAAAACCTCACTTGTATTGCCATATGCTTTCCATTTTTATTGATATATTCAGTGTTTAAGCATCAGTAACCATCAATCACACACCATGTGTATCACACAGTGCTTAGCACAAGGATAAGCCTACAAGGTATGTGATTGGTAGCATTGCTTTTATAGAAATACATATATAATATCTTGCATTGGACTTAAGTGGTTTTCTTTATTTAAATTTTATTTTTATTTTTACAGACTGCATTTTGATTCATTGTTCCTTTTTCTCTGCAATTGCGAATTTCTTGAGGGCAGAGGCCTCCTTTCACTTATCTTTATATCCCTCCATGATACCATGTTTGAGTTATTCCCTCAGGAAGTGCTTTCTGACCTCAATGGTTCAAGACTTGTATTATTTCAGGAACACATACTAATTCAGAGCTTAGGATTGGGCAATGCAGGTAAAGCAGTACAATGAACATCCATGATACTACTGCATGAAGTAAGTTTTCTAGGAGCCAAGAGCATGGAGACTCTCTTCTTATCTAGACACATAGGGATCATGTCACTTTCACTCCTTTGTTACCCAAAGGAGTAGCCCCACCCTAACTAAGTATATTATGTTTGAGTCTTTCAGTGATGAGACCTAGAAATCCTTCTCTTGAGCAATGGAAAATGACAAGTGTGAGAATAGGTTATTTATAGGCTGGTGGACAAAATGCTAGATACAAGTGATAAGGGGAACAACTGTGTGCATATACAGAGAATACATAAATAAAATATTTGGTCTCAGGATATTGAAGGTATATTAATAATGTAACTTTACAGTGGCCTTTAGTATATAATAGCATTCTTTTTAAAAAGAAATGAACTATTTGGTGAAAATACCAGGTTGTAGTTATTTAACTTGACTTCTGAACCCTGAGTATTATATGGGTCCATAAGACATCACACTTTAGAACTGAAGATAGCTTGGACACTTGCTATCCAAATGGCATTGAAAATGAGGTCCAGAGAGAAGGGACTTTCCAAAAGTTTCATGTTCAACCTAGTGGCAGAGCAGGGAAGTGTTTCCCATGTCAGAACTCTGCTTTTACATTCTTCTATTTTTGATGAAATAGTCACAGACACTGAGATAATTTATTTTGAATGGACCTCAACAAGGTCTCTAAACCAAGAAGGAAATAGGCACAAAGGAGAGCTACTGGGTGATACATGGTTAAGAGTTTGGATTCTGGAACCAGTATCTGTCACTTACTTAGCTGTATGACTTTAGGTTTCTCTGAGCTTAAGTTTCCTCTTCTGTAGAATAGGGTTGTTTAATATTTATAACTCACAAAGTGGTTCTGATCATTAAATGTGACAAAGCCTGAAAATCACCTGGCACATAATAGTCTTTAAACTAATAGTTGTACCCTTGGAATGAACCCAACTATCATTTTCACTTTTTAAAAATTTTTAATTATACTTGACAGTAGAATGTATTTTGATATATTATATACACATGGACTATAACTTTTCATTCTTGTAGTTGTACATGATGTGGAGTTACACTGGTTGTGTATTCATATATGAACATAGGAAAATTATGTTCCATTCTACTGTCTTCCCCATTCCTATCCCCCATCCCTCTCCCCACTCCCCTCTGTCCAATCTGGTGAACTTCCCCTCCTCCCTCCCACCCACCTATTGTGAGGCATCATCCACATATCAGAGAGAACATTTGACCTTTGGTTTTTGGGGATTGGCTTATTTCACTTAGCATTTTAGTCTCCAGTTCAACCCATTTACTGGTAAATGCCACAATTTCATTCTTCTTTATGGCTGCTAACTACCATTTTCTATGTGCAACTGTGTTTTGCTGGTGTTATAGAGAATAAGGAAATATAGTTGACATAGTTTTTTGACTTCAGTGTGTTCCCATCCAGTACCCTATTGTCCAAACTTTTACTAGAGCCAAACTATTTTCTTCCTGTCCCCCTCATTTAGTTTGGGGTCTTGTTAATTACCACCAGTGACTTTCCTTATACCTTGTGCCTCTTTCTTTGCCACCAATCCATATCCTATCTAATCGTTAAGGCCCCAATTGTATTTACTCTGTGACCAACCTAGCCCATAGGAAATCATCCTTTTTTCCCATTCTTATAGTGCAAACTTCATGGTTCTACCCATTTGGTTGATAACACATCCTGTATTGTGGGTTTTTTTTTTTTTTGGGGGGGGGTACCAGAGATTGAACTTAGGGGCACTTGACCACTAAGCCACATCCTCAGTCCTATTTTGTATTTTATTTAGAGACAGAGTCTCACTGAGTTGCTTAGTGCCTCACCATTGATGAGGCTGTCTTTGAGCTTGAGATCCTCCTGTCTCAGCCTCCCAAGGATTACAGGCGTGCCCTACCTCGCCCAGCTCCTATATTGTGTTTTGTTGGGTAAATTTTCATGTTTATGTCTTATCTCCCAAATAAACTGAACAAATCTTCCTCTTCCTTTTTCCATTATATTTTTGGTCAACTAGTCAGACATCCTACCTCAGAATGGTGCTGCATTCCATATATAAGAATAAGAGAGAAAAGAGCTTTTTGGAAAAAAACCTATTTACCTCATCATACTATACGTCTAATTATATGATTCATGGGCAGATCAGTATGGAAGGTACAAGTCAATTTATCCTGAATTCCTATATGGAAAGATGGAAAGAATTGACAAACTAAGGGCTTTTCTATAGCTGTCTGTACCTATTGCCATTATGCATGGGAATAAATAAGAACAATTTGCTACCCAAGGAAGTAAATTTTTGAGCAGAAAACATGAATTCAAATTAGGACCCCATGTCCTGTGGCAGCATTTAAAGTTCCTCAGGCATACTCATATGTCTGATTAGGCCTGAAGAACTAAGTGATAAAGTAAGGTTTCCTTCAAGCAAGATTCAATGGCTGTCTCTGACTGGAAGATGATTGCACAGAGTATCATCCGAAGAGGTTTCTTCTAAACAACAAAGCTCTTAATGTGAAAGACTTCTTGTCTTTGAACCAGAGCTCTTGTATACCGGATGTACTCGAACAGTTTGAGTTCTGATGAAGAGAAGGGCTCTCACAAATCCTCTCAGAAGGTCCAGGGATTAGAGCAATCTCAGCCCTATGATGAAAGTGTGCTTTGATAAGAATATCATTTCATCATCTTCTGAAAACAGTATTTTCCTTACATCAATCCCCTGCTCAGAAAACTTCAGAAATTCGTTGCCCACAGAATAAAATTTTTAGTCTTGTATCTGAGACCCTATCCAATTTAATATCAATTTACCTGCTGAGTCAATCTAAAAATCAGCTCATCTGGTCAATAACATATCCAGTATTGTGTTTTGTTAGGCAACTTGTCATGTATGTGTCTTATCTCCCCAAATAAATGTAAGACGTATGAATTTAGAGACTGTACTGTTTAAAACCTGTTATGGGCTCAATGTTGTAACTTTAGCATGCACTCAATAAATGCTGCTTTATTTCTTCTGCTGTTCTTTCTAACAGGTGACTTGTCATGGCAGCAGAAACTATCAGATTAAAAATAAATCAAAAACCTGTTCTACATTGAGCAGTACTAATGGCTGTCATACAAAGAAAGTTTTATCCAAATAAAGCAGTAGAAAATTAGCTATATATGAAACACTTCATATACTAGAGGATGAAATTATTATTTCTCTGGATAAGTGTTCAGCATTTGACAGAGAGGAGATTAATTCCTCCAAGCCTTAATTATCATTAACACCAGAAAGCTGTATTGGCAAATTAAAGCAAATTTTTGGTTTTGTTTTATAAAGATTTTTTTACTTTATAACAAAATATACCTCTTGGGATATACTCTATTAAAAATTACCAAAGGAAATCAAAGAGTCCATATCTAGTCTCATTAGTTGGAGCTCAAAGCAGTTATGGCTACTTAAGGAAAGTTCAGTTCTTTTACCACTCGATTCTTTTGAAATGTTTTTTTCTTCTTACACTTGACACACTGATATAGAATAACTAGAATATGCTGTGCATAATTATCACATACCCTGGGGCTTGATCCTGTCTTGGAGTTCTTTACTAGATTCCAAAACTAGGAAAATAGAAGTGCTGCTGAGGAGAAAAGCAACAGACTTTATATTCTCTACTAGGAAATAAAGTAAGTCTAATGGACAGAGGTTATATAATTACAATTGGCAAATGCTAACCTTAGGTATTTATATCAAAGTCAAGACTGAGATCATTTCCTGCCAAATAACCACAAAATAGATGTACTTGGCAATGTTTTTATGAAGACTCAAATTTGTGGGTCTATACAAATGATTCATGGAAAGGCCCATACTATGAGTTGATGTTTGTCCCAAAAAGTAGGGGAACTGGGAAGTTCCTGGAAACTCTGGGACAACTTTTCTCTGGAAAGTTCTGACTGCATCAGAGTTAAGCCTAGACCCTTAAGTCTCACTGACTACCATTCAGGGCTCAGGTGACTTGCTTTCTTACAACCTAGACAAATCCACACCTAAGATAAAAACCTTACAGTACAGTATTAAGGAGAACTCATACATGAGGACTACAGGTCACTTGAAGTTGCTTATTTGAGTCAATGTGAAAATAAACTTCTTATGCCTCCTTTGTAAGATCTTCAGGATCATTTTTTTAACAAGTGGGCTATATTCCTATTTATCCTAAAGTATTTCTGGATAAGAACTTCTCTAGAAACAGTTAATATCATTATTCTATCAGGGATGTTGGGAAAAACAGTTACTTCCAGATGATATTAGCAAGATGGTGGAGTAGGAGATGCTGGTCTTTCTTCCTTGCACAAAGAGCAACATTTTGGCAGCTATACATGAATGAAAATTACTCTGGAAGAGTTCAGGAGTCCACTTAAAAAGGGTCTGAATAAGAACAAGATATATTCCACACTTGTATAATTATGTCAAAATGGATTCTACTGACATGTATAATTAAAAAGAACCAATAAAAAAAGTAGTATCTATACTGGAAAAAACAACCCAATAATGATCACACAAAAGGGGTGGGAATGATAGTTTCATTTTGCCTGCATCAATCACCTCATCCCCTAAGCTGGCAACACTTAGTAGGAAAAGGGAATAAATTTAACCAAGGAAGTGAAAGTACATATGTTAAAAACATTAAAACAATGATGTAAGAAATTGAAGAAGCCACAAATAAATGGAAAGATGTCTTTGTGTATTGGAAGAATCAATATTGTCAAAACATCCATATTACCCAAAACAATCCATACACTCAATGTATCCCATATCAAAATACCCATGGCATTTTTCACAAATAGAGAAAAATCATAAAATTTGTAAGGAACCACAAAAGACCTTGAATAGCCAAAGTAGTCCTGGGATGGGTTTGGAGGAGCACAAAGATAGAGCCATCACATTATCTGATTTGAGATTTTAAAAATCTATAGTAATAAAAACATTATGGAAATGGCATAAAGCAGACATATAGAACAATGGAATAGAATACAGAGGGCAGAAATAAACAAGCATGTTCTGTCAAGTAATCATTGACAAGGGTGCCATTAACATAGAATGTAAAAAGGGTAATCTGTTCAGTAAATGGTGTAGAGAATCCTGGATATCCACATGCAAATGAATGAAATTGGACCCCTATCTTATACAATACACAAAAAATCAATTCAAAATAAATAAAATATCTAAGCCTAAGGTCCGAAACTATAAAAGTCCTAGAAGAAGACATAGGGGAAAGACTTCTTCATATTGGTCTTGGAAATAATTTTTTGGACATGACAGTAAAAGTACAAGAAATAAAAGCAAAGCTAAACAAATGGGACTAAATCAAACTAAAGAGCTTCTGTGCAGCAAAAAGAAATTGACAAGGTGAAAAGGTAACCTATGGAATGGTAGGAAATATTTATGAACCATACATATTTCATTAATAATCAAATTATACTCAACTCACAGAACTCAATAGCAAACAAAACCCCAAACAAATCCCTCCCAAATGAAACAAAATAAATAACAACAACAAACAAACACAAATTTAAAAATGTGCAATGGACATTTTCCCTAAGAAAACAAAAATGGTCATCAGGTATGTAGAAGAGTGCTCAAATCCCTAATCATCAGAAAATTGCAATTTAAAACTACTGTGACATATTACCTAGGATGCAAGGATGGCTATTTTCATAAAGTAAAAAGATAGCACTGTGGGTATAGGGAAAGGGTGCTTACCTACTATGCACAAAGCCCTGGGTTCAATCTCAAGCACCAAGCCAAAAAAAAAAAAAAATCAAAAGATAACAAGTTGGTGAGAATGGAGAGAAAAGTGAACCCTTGCACTCTGTTGGTAGGAGTGTAAATTGGTATAGCCACTATGGAAAACAGAATCGAGGATTCCTGAAGAAGTTTAAAATAGAACTACCATATGACCCAGCAATTCCTCTTCTGGGTATATGTACACTACATATTCATTGTAGCATTATTCATGTTCATTTTAGCATTTTTCACAATACTCAAGATATGGAAATGACCAAAGTATCTATGGATGAATAAATGGATAAAGAAATTGTCACATTCACACACACACACACACACACACACACACGATTATTATTCAGTTTTGAAAAAGGAGAAAATACTGCCATTTGCAAAAAAATGGATGAAATTGGAGGACCAAATGTTAATTGAAATAAGCCAGACACAGAAAGAAAAATACTACATGATCTCTCATATGTGAGGAAACAAAATAACAAAAAAGTCAAATATATATAAACAGAATAGAAGGGTGGTTACTAGAGGCAGGTTAGGTAGGCATGGAGAGATGTAAGCCAAAGTATACAAAGTGTAAGTTATATAGACAAATAAATCTAGAGATCCAAAGTACAGCATATGGACTATAGCTAATAGTGTTATACTGTATAATAGAAATTTTCTAAGAAAGTACATTTTAGGTGTTCTTACCACAAAAAAGGTAACTAAGAGATGATTAAACTGCATGCCTAAAGTTATTACCTATGCATATATATCTCAAAACATCATGTTGTACACCTTAAATTTTTGCAATAAAAATAAAGAAGTATAATTAAAAGAGCTATTCCCTTGTGCTATAGTTTGAATCTTAAATGTCCCCAAAGACCCATGTGTTAAAAGGCTTGGTTCCCAGAATTGGTGCTATTTGAACCTTAAAGAGGTGGGGCCTAGTGGGAGATATTTAGGTCAAGGACACAGCATTCAGGGATATTGTGGGACCCCAGTCTCTTTCTTTTGCATCCCAGAGATCAGGTAAGTGATTTTGCTCCACCGAACACTCCCTTCATGATATATTACCTCAACACATGCCCAAAGCAATGGAAACAATTCATCGTGGACTGAAGCCTCCAAAACTATAAGCCAAAATAAACTTTTCTCTTTAAAAGTTGATTACCTGAGGTATTTTGTTACAGTTATGAACAGCTATCTCATCTCACAAATAGAAAAGACGATTGCTCTGCTTCTGGAGGCCTGGTTAAGTCTCTGTTAAATTCACTGTCTAAGGAATATTGACAGTGGCTACATCCTCTGGATTACCAGGGATGCTACTTATCAGGCATTCATGATTAATCACAAGTTCAGCAACTGATTTGAAAGGTGTTACTGTTGGGAAATGGTATAGACTTTGTTACCTACTGAAACAATAAAAGGACATGGAATTTTCAGAAGTGCACCAGAGCCACAAATATTAAAGAATACTGAGAGATCAGTTCTATAAGGAAACATTAAGGTACTAGAGTTATTGCTTCTGGGAAGGTTGAAGGCTTCTTTATGGGATTCACATACAAGTAGGCTTTGACTCACAGCAGTTTCCATTTAAAAATCTCCCTGACAGCTGGGCGCAGTGGCACATGCCTGTAATCCCAGTGGCTTGGGAGGCTGAGGCAAGAGGATTACAAGTTCAAAGCCAGCCTCAGCAAAAGCGAGGCACTAAACAACTCAGTAAGACCCTGTCTCTAAATAAAATACAAAATAGGGCTGGGGATGTGGTTTAGTGGTTGAGTGACCCTGAGTTCAGTTCCTGGTATCCTTCCCCCAAAAATGTCCCTGACAATCATACCCATTTTATTATTCATAACACTTAAGGATAATCACCACAGATGCCACCTATCTAGTTTGGAGGAAATGGATACCAATTTTGAACAAATTAGTAGAAAGTCTTATACTGTAATCTCTAATTTTTAAATGTAAACTACAGGAATGATCAAAAGTAGTAATAGAACAGATGTTTCTGGATTACTTCCTTAAAAAAGTTAAAATGTAACCTCAAGTCTCTACAAAGTTTTTTTTTTTTTTTTTTAAAGATGCTGTTAAATCTCAGGAGACTACATGGATCTGTGTACTTGATTTATATATTTTTCTATGCATTTGTACATTCATCAAACACTTTATTTTTAAAAAGATAAGAAAAGCCTTTTTAAATCCCTTTATTTTTATGACATAAAGTAGTTTCTTTACTTAGTACTTTTCTGTATTAAAATAAGGTAGGGATTTCAAAGAAGACAACAACTTCATATAGTTCCTGACTGTGATATCATGTTTTTACTTAACAGTTCGCTATTAGTATATTTTAGCAATTTATATGCATTTTAGTTGTTTTCATTTTGCAATGAACAAGTACATGATTTATAGTAAACTGAATAGTACATTTTGGGCTAGGAATTAATCCCTGACATCAGTTCTAAAGGAAATTATGTTCAACACACATAATTTTACTTAAAAAACCTTTCCCAGGGATCTCTGTTGTTAAAAGTACAAGGACTGTTTGTGGATGATCAGTTATGCACAGAAAATGGAGAAACTGAGAGAAACATAGAATCAACTGCACAAATAGCACAGTCTGAGAACTTGTGTTAGAGAAAAGCACCCTTTTCTAACAAAGTTGTTAAATGCTGGAATGGGTTAAATGAAGTTTAAAAAACTGATCTATGTGATATGGCACAGTCTTGCTAAAGAAGGCTTAATAGTTGATGATTTTGTGACTTATGTATGACACAGTTGAATTCTTCAGAAAGCAAGATGGCATCAAATCCCAGCACTGTGGCTCATATGTATTTGTCTAAATGAGAGACATAACATCATACTGGGAAAAAAAAATCTCAGGATTTGGAATCAGGATACATTTTTTAGTCCAAGTTCTGCCTCCTTCTTACTCTGTGATCTTGAGGAAGTTATTTAACACATCCTAATCTCAGTTTCTTTAGTTATAAAATGGGGATGGTATTTTTAATAATGTTTACCTAAAACAATGGTTGTGAAGGTCAAAGGATAAAAAAAGAAGATAAAAGTACTTTATCAAATATAAAATGATATATAATTTTAATGATTGAATATTTTTTAAAAAGTCTTAAATTGAAAACTTTCAAAAAAGTAGACTGTTTATGATGTGGTGCTTGCTACATCTACACTTAAATTTTTCTGCTTGCCAATAGGATGCACAGATGTGAATTTTTTTTCCATTGTGGAGTTACTTCAAACCAGTTTCAGACTCCTGTCTCTGATTTCTATTAGAGTTTGGGTTTTTTAATGTCAAAGTAAGAGTTTGTATTACTTGTGGACTGCTATAAGCAAGTCTGATCAGAAAGACTGAAGGTTGAAGTCTGGTAGGTCAAAATATAGTTAATTTTCCAGTAGTCAGCAGGACATAAAGGAGTTTCTTCTGCTGTAAGTTCTTTGGATTGGGTGATTAACTGCTTTCTTTTGTATGTATGGATTCAGGGTTTTTTTTTGTCTTCCTTTGTTCTAGAAATGTACTTTTTTCCCTAAAATTGGATTTCCAAGTAGAGAACCTGGTCCAAGACAATCTAACTGGGTGAACATTTAGAAGACTTTATTTTCCACCTCTGCTCCCAACTCATTGCCTTTCCATGTCCTCACACAGTCTCACTCATCCCAAATACAGTTCGTGGTAACTATTGTAAGTCTCTATTCAAAATTATCACCAGCTACAGTTTTATTTGGAATAATAGCTAAAAATTACTCTCTGGATGGCTGATATTGGCAACATAAGCAAATGTTAGTCACAGAAGTGGCCTATCAGTAGGCAGAGAAATAGGGCTGTTAATGTAGATACATGCACAGCACTCTTTATAGGTCTCCTGATTTATCTGAAAAGTTATAAATCATGGTATTGCAAAGCTGGTAAGGAACCTCCTAAACTACCATCTAAACCTATCTAAGTTATCCAAGTCTACTGAACATATCTGGCCATACTTACCATCTTCCATCCAGAGGGCACTTAAGAGGTTGACATCTTATAAAATCTTTCTGGATGATTTACTCACTACACATAATACTAGTTGTATTAACATAGATCCAGTGCTCAGGTTGCTCAGCAGAGACTTCCTTCTGAGACTACCCACCTCGATTATCATCCTCATTGTCTTCCCATGGTTCTTCATTTGCTAGTAGTGGGTTCTGTGACTCATTCATTGACCTCATAGGGAAGGAGTGTCCATCACCAGGACTGAGGGAAAGAAAAGCAGTGAGCTTTTACAGTGGACATACGCTTTTTGTAAAGGTCATAATCTTTAGAAATAGATTGGGTGTTCTTAGGAGTAGTCATACTTATTTTCTAAAACCTTGGTGAAATAGGCTCTTATAATAGCACCATTTATTTGCTATAATGCTCTAAATTTCCATATCATGTTAGCTTGTCTGCATCAGTGATGTTTTTGTTTATAAGAAACTTGTTGTCCACAATGCCCAGTACAGCAATATGCAAGCTTCATAATTATCATTTAATGATGATGATCCCAACTTAAATCCCATTATCTTACTGTTTTGATTCTAAACATTCATGGAAGATGAGTAGATTGAGAATTGGTGAATACAATGGAGATAAACTGCCGTGATCTTGTGATAGATAATGCCCCAAGTGCCTTGTCATTTATTTGGCTCATATGGAAGAAAAGTTATTAGGAAATATGAGAAAAAAGCCAAAATGAGGTATCTCTAGAGCACAGATTTTGGGGACAATTATCCACCTATAGGTCTACTGTGTGGATGTTATGGTAAGCTAGAGTCACCTCCCTGGTTAATTTCTGACTATTAACAGATCAGATATATTGGAAGGAATTATGGTGCTCCTGGCTAGACTAGGTTACAGTTTGAACACTGGAGTCTCTATATCTGAATACATTCCAAATTTAAATCTCAGTGACTTGGATTATGCATTTGATATGACCTGTGCCTTTTCTCCTGTTCATGAATGTGCTTAATTGAAATTTGACCGAGTTTATTGATATTTCTCTACAGAGAATATAAGTGTACTAATTATAAGTAAATGGGGCTTTTTTTTTTTATAGCAGAGAAGACTCATTTTAGACTTCCCTTTTATGTGGTGGTGGTGTGTATTCGTGTCTGCAAATGTGTGAAGAGGTGTAGATAATTGCTGGTAACAGTTATTAATCAACATTCCCCAGTGACATAGTTTTGTCATGTGATTTATAGTCAGGAGAGTAGAATATATCACATCTTAAACAAATGCGTCTGTAAAACACTAACTGGTACAGAGGAAGTATCAGGGCAATGAGTGAAGGGGAGGAGAAAATTATCCTTAGTTACCACCTAACCCCAGCAAAGTTTCTTCAAATAAGTGAACATAAATGTATCCCTGTCTGAGGATTGGATCTAAAAGGCGATGCAAGATGGCTGTAAACAAACTCTTTTCCAGAGCTTGTTTTGCTAATGGTTAATCTGGTTCACAAAGTTACTCAGAGGACACAAGTTTTGGCTGTACTGATTTGTCATTCATTTCTTTCTCTGCATTCTTGTTGTGGTTTTAAGAATTACACACGATCTACAAATCAATCTTTCTCATTTTTATTGTATTTTTCCTTCACAAAAGTAACATTAATATTTCATTCAAAATATGAAAAATCAAGAAAACAAAACTATTTTCTGAGACTATTTCCCTTACCACTTTTGTCATATTTCTCCTCTGTTGCTTTTCTTCTTTCTATGTTTGTTCATGTTTTTAATCAGTGTACATACCATTTTGGATTTTACATATGTATACACACACATATATATTCCTATACTGTTGGATATTTAGGATTTTTTAATTTATTGGCTTACATAATTCTATCTATGAGAGACATTTTTTGTACATAGTTCATCTCTGGCTTTAGGTTAGATTTCAGAAATGCAATCACTGAGACAAAAGATATGTAAATCTTTGTAGTTTCTGATACATATAACCAAATGAATTTATAGAAGATAATACTAGTTTACCCTGCCACAAACAAGGCATGAAGATGTCTATTTTATCATATGTTTGCCTCATGATTTGTTTTTGCCAACCTAGAAATTAAAAATTTGGGAAATAGAGTATCATGTTGGACAGATACCTGCTATATATTATAATCGAAATTGAATTTGCTACTTCAAACCATAGTACCTCTTTCAGTGTTAATAATTACCCACCTGGACCCAATAGGTATTAACCAGAACTTCTTATTATCTCCAAACACCTGCTGTATATTCTTGATGAAGCCAAGATTGAACCCATTTTTCTCTGGGCCACTTGTAAACACTGGAGTGCAGAAGGCCTCTGGGACAGGGTAGAAAAGTTGAAAAAAAAAGGGGAAGAAAGCAATAAAGGAACAGATTTTGGCAGTCATGATTTTATAATTCTCCATGAATGTTACTAATTTCTATGATATCTTTTTGCTGTGTTAGTATAGGTCCCTCATTCTTAGTTACTGCTAAATTACTTTGTAAAAATAAGTTGACTCACTTAATGCCAGGTAAGCTTGTTATCCCCTATAGAAAAATAGTACTCATATTTTTAAAAAGGCAGGAAACACATGATGGTAGAAATAGTTAAGCAGCCATGGGAGTAGCAGGTATTTGTACTGCTGGATTTCAGGAGTGAAGGAACAGATTTAACAACACTTTATTTGAATCTAAGTGGCAACAACAGCCAAATGGTTTCCATCTGTAGAGCTGGGACCAAAGTAATGACACATAAAGAGATGATAATGACATTGATTTGGTTTTGAAACATTTCAAAAATGAAGATGTTCACACTGAAGCCTGCAATGTAAGAAATTGAGTTTTACTCCAGATAAAATGTCAATGGGTGAACTATAATCACCTCAAAGACTATGAGGAATTGGACCATGCTAGTGCACATTATTTTTAGACTCACATTTATCCCATTAAGCAAACACTTTCACTGTTGGACTCTGGCTGCATCTGACCATTTCCCATTTGTGCTTTGTTTTCATACCCTATTATCATGAAGCTTTTAGTACTCTTCTACTTTGTAGCTGATCTCTAAGCCAAATGTGCTAATTTACCACCCTAGCAACTAAGTGCTACATATATATTTGATTTAGAAAATGAAGCAAATACTTTCTTGGTTGTTAGTATTATTAGTAAATGTATTCCCAAAGTGCAGTAGCTTTTGTACCAAACTTTCCTCAAATTTATTCTAATTAAACATTAAACTCTTAAACACTTTCTCCTCACTTCTTGTGTACTGATTTGTAGACAATTTAGACATTTTTCACCATTACTAAAAAAAAAATATTGCACTAGAATCCATCAGAAATAAAATCCTCAATATAATAACAAGCAAGGTTTATTTCTTACACTCATTTTCTAGAGAATAACTTGTTCAACATATTTCTCATTCCCACAGTCCCTACACAGCTCCTTCGTGACTACAGATATTTAATGATTTGATTCTTTTTCAAGACTTTGAGTTCACTCGGAGGACTCTGTTTTGGGATGTACTGAATAAATTAGATACTTCTCTTTATCAACCTTCACCTCCTCTTTCTATCATTTTTTCCTGTACTGATTCTTTCCTTTGTTTCCTCATGTGAACACATTTTATGTCTTCTGAGTTGTGAATCTTGGGAGCTATTACCCAATACATACTCTAAAGAGCAATAGCCATTCTTAGTTTTGTGTAGGGTTTTATCTACTCATGCTCTCTTTGGTCTATAATCTTCATTCACTATGGCTCTCCAGTTTGACAAAAATGTATTTTCATCTGTATCAGACTGGCAGCAAAAGGATGTCACTACAGCTAAAATGCTTCATTGGAAGTTTTGCTTTTCCTTGGGAACAAACCACAGGTCAATCTGATATACTCTTAATATGTTTGGAGGTGTTTTATTTTGGGCAGTACTAGGGATTGAACTCAGGCCGCACACATTTTAGGCAAGTGTTCTACCACTGAGCTACACTCCCAGCCCAATGTTTTTTCCTGGTCTTAATATTTAGTCTTACCTAAGGTAGTTTTGTTTCTGCTGACAAGCCAACAATGGTAACCAAAGAGAATCACAAGGCTGACAAAAAACATGCAGGCCACAAAGAGGAGAAAAAGGACATGGAACTTAGAGCGAACACTGGGCAATTCCCCCTAGAAAAGAAATAATAAACAAACAAAACAAAAGATTAAAGTGGTAAAGCTTGGCTACTTTCTACACATAGGTTACAGTTTTTCACATGTATAAAACATCTAGGTATAATTTTAAAAAACAGATTCTATAAAAATATTTTATAAAATTATTGGTTCTGTTTATGATCATACCTCATTAAAGATATGCTTAGTCCTTGCTTAAGTGCAGTTCAGTGTAAAATAGAGTATATAATGTATCAATTAGAAAAGGGTAATGTGAAAAGGGTATATTCAGGTCATAATTGGCATAAAGGTCATATTTCATTTAGTTTGAGAATTATGAATCACTGGTTAGAGATGATCTTGATGTCATAGTGTCCATCCTCTCACTCAAGGTGGGCTATCCTAGAATTCTTTATACATCAAGTTTCCGTGGACATGTGGGTATTGAAAATGTCAGTGAAAAATGTAGGAAGTTAAAACGCAAACATAGAATTTTAAAATAACCTACCTATAAGTCATGACCTGATTTTAAAGCTGCTGCACATTTTATATGGTTGGTTGTTTTTAGCTGAAGTGGAAAAGGCGGGTATATTAGATCCTGTGGAACAGCTGTTTAGACAGTAAAACTCAAGAAGGAATTTACTGGCAATGTAAAAGTAGGTGTCTAAAGATTTTTATAGTTATGTGGGACATCTTATTTTCCATGTGGTACCAGCTTTTCTTTAAACATGTAATTCTAGACCAGAACCAATGTTCTAAAAGTTCTGTAGCATGCATAGCATGTAACATTTTGTTTTCTGAAAAGAACTTTACCAAACATTTTTAATTTTGGAGTAAGCAGTTGGAGGAATGACTATTACTTATTTCCTCCTTTCCCATGCGGATCATTATTTTGACAGGATGAAACAATTTGAAATATTTCAAAATACTTTTCAGTAATAGTTAAAAGTGTGTATGTGTGTGTTTTCTGGTACTGGTGTTTGAATCCAGGGGTGCTTTACCACCAGTCCTTTTTTGAGAGAGGTCTCACTAAGTTTATTTTATTTTTATTTTGAGACAGGGTCTCACTAAGTTGCTGAGGCTGTCCTCAAATTTGTGACATACTGTGTTGTTTATCTACTGTTTTGTCCTTTTATAGAATTATTAATATTAAACTTTGTTTTTAGTTTGAAGAAGGCTATAGCCCTATGTTCAAAAATACCTTCTCAGGACCAGGTGTGGTGGAGCACACCTGTACTCCCAGTGGCTCAGGATGGTGAGGCAGGAGGATCACGTGTTCAAAGCCAGCCTCAGCAAAAGTGAGAAGCTAAGCAACTCAGTGAGACCCTGTCTCTAAATAAAACACAAAATAGGGCTGGGAATGTGGCTCTGTGGTCGAGTGCCCCAAGTTCAATGCCCAGTACCCCCTAAAACAAAACAAAACAAAACAAAAACCTTCTCAGGAAGTAACCAAGCTAAATTGTTCAAATCAATGATCACCAGAGGCAATTCAGAGGAATATTGGTATAATAATGCTACTATCATGTTTCTACAATAATTTATAGCCTCTGTGAGGAGATTCATGGCCAGTGTGGGGGATATGTGTTAGTACTTTTGCATAAGGCAAAGATCAATTTCCTCTCAAAGTAGCTTTTGTTAAAGTTAATATTGAGAGGAAAGATAAATTCTGATGGTCTTTGAATCCTTTATTCCAAAGGAGCTAAAGCTTTTCCATACCAGAACCATAATGGGCAGTAGGACATGGTACAGTGTATAAGATCACTGGGCTTAGGATCAGACTTAGGTTCAAGTTCTCACTTTGAAATTTACAAGCTAGGTGCTCTTAGGCAAGTAACCTAACTACTATGATCCTCAATCTTACCCATCTTTAAGTGAAACTAATAATTCCTGCTTTGCCTACTTCACAGGGTTGTGCTGAGGATCAGATGAAGAAATGGACATGGAAGTGCTTCAAAACCCATAGCATATCACACAAATAGAAGTTGCTGTTCTTAGAAATGCAGCTTATCTCCTTGATAAATGGCTTTTAAAATACATGGCAGTGTTTACTTTTTATTTTAAAGAGAGATTTGATTTAAACAGAGAAAGCCATCCCCAAACCACACTAAGGTGCTTTTTTGACTAGAAAGATTGCAAGGAATCATTTTCCTGAACTGTCAATGCCCTTATCATTATGAGGGCAAGCAGAGACAGGTTTCCTTGCCTCACATATGTCAGGCACAAGGTAGGATATTGTGGAGAAAAAATGAGGGAATAGGAAAAGGACAAGGCTATGTTTATCCCTGGTATTGCTTGTGAATGCTGCCACATTTCTGGTGATTAATTCATATCCAACTATCATCTTTCAAGAGTAGAAAAAAGCATACAGCACCTAGCTGGCATTGTGGTATTTGATTATTGGCTGACTAGGAGGGCTAAAGGCAAAATATGTGAAATGCAATCTTGTTTACTTTGTTATGAGGGTAGAGGGTGGTTTTTTAAACAGTCGCCTACTGTGTTAAGTACCAAGAAAGGTCTGTAGTAAAGATCAAGGCTGACACTTTCCCTGTTGATTGGATACAGCAGATTTTCTTCACATTTAGAGTAGTAGCTCAGTGTGTGGATAGAATGCCAAATAGGTCATGGAAATCTGAGCAATAAAAAATAAATCTTGTGCTGTGCAAAGGGGCAAAAGAGATGTTAAGATGTATAGCATGGTGAAACATTTCCTATTTGGGGAAAATTTATGAGAAAAAACTTCATTATTTATGCTAATAGTTTTCTTTGAGTCTCTGAACTGCAGATTTGAAATCTATCATACCATTCCCTATTCTTAAAGTTATTAAGTATTTGAATTGATTAAGCAAGTTGAAGGGGAATGGAAAGCATATATCACTATAATTTTATGTACAATATTTTCTATACTACCAGGAATCAAAGCACTAATTTATAATTTAAATATTGTCAGCTATTTACCTTCTCACTGCCTTGTCTTTTTCTTGTTCACTCTGGTTTATTATAATTTATATTCTGACCACAGAATTCATGTTTCTTTCCCACTGTTTTACCTCTCTAGCTAATGTGCTTGTGTAATTCCTAAAGTAATAAATAGTAGCTCTGCCCACATTTGTTTTTTGCTATTCAGGATAAGTCTGGATAGACCTCATAATGCATTTCTTAGCAATTATACTGGAGTTGTATGGAAGAGATTTCTTCTGGAGTCCACTGGCATGAAATTTAAAAAGAACATATTTCACTATACTTCTGCCAGACCCTATAAACATAGGTCTGTACCTATGACTTGTATCTTCAAGTAGGAGAAAGATAAAAGCAAGTTTTTTTTGAGATTTCATTGTATTATTAGAATCATATTTTGAAAGGCAAAACATTTTCAACATGTTTCATTGATCTTGGCAATGAGTCAGTGAGGCAAGTAATGAAGGCAGTATTATATCTCAGTTCTAATTTCCGACCCACTATTTATCATAAGATGTTCAAGAAAGACTTCCTAGTTCATTTTGGTCACATGTGAAGGTATGTCAGCGTATCTTTCTAAACGGCAGAAATTTTGCAAGGCTCCTTTGACCTAATCCCTTGTTCAAAGGGGAGTGCTTTGTTAGTCTTTTTCTTAGAAACTAGGAATTTGAATTGGTTCCAACATTTTCAAAAATATGCTGGTAGTAAGTGGGTTTTAAAAACTCAATTCAGAAGTACATTTTAAACAATTGGTAGGAGTCAAGAGGTTAGGTTACTGAGGGCCTTAGCCAGATTGTCATATACAACAGAAACTTGTTTAACTAGAATCTTTAAATAGCAACCTCTTAAATCTCAAAGTATACAACATGAAAACTTGATTTTAGTGGCTTCCCTTTTGGTCTTTTTCGGTATTAGCTATTTCAAAATGTAAAATTTTACAGGATGAACAATGTCACAGAATGGAGTGTGTGCTTGGTCTGTGGGGGACCTTCAGAATTTTTTTAACTTACTCTCCAGTATTTGATGAAATAGCTGAAGACTGTTGTAGCAATGTACAGGCAGTAGAGAACAGAATAAGCTAAGAACTGAAGAAAGAATTTGTAGTTGGAAAATCCAATGCAGTTATTAACCCTAAAAAAAAGAAAAACTAATTTGAAATCAGGACCTACTGATTGAGAACACACTGATACATAAGTAGACTAAGCAATGGAAGCATGCTACTCCTGCTGCTTCATTAGGTGTCATGTAAAACCCCAACAGAGATAAAAGTCCCTTAATAGGAACAGACTGGAAAAACAAGTTCACATCTCACTTGTTTCTCCTTTCATTTACAGGCACAGAAACATCAAACAGTTCTGGACTAGTTCCTGACACACCCAAGTAAACCTGGATCTTGGTTGCTAAAAAACTATTAAAGTCTTAGCAGCTACACACACATGGTAGAGTTGTGGCTTTTTCTTTTTTTTTTTTTTTTTTTTTTTGTAATTAGGTAATTTCATTGGTTCTCTAGATCTGGTGTACAAAATTTAAAGAATTGCTGAATTTAACAATCTAGGCTATTTCAAACATCAAGCCAGTTAGAAACAAAAATGAATCGTGTAACATACAAGAGGAAAAATACTGTGGCTGTATTTCATTACTATGCTCAATTGTAAAGTTAATGGACAGGAGACCATTAGCTTTGTGACCCCAGGAACTCGCTACCATACCTTTGGTGGTATGGTTATTCTTGCTTTAAAATGTTACCCCTCCCCTGTCCCCCACACAAATATAAAACCCAGTGAATTATGGTGGCAGAAAAAGGCATGTTACAACTATGCTTAGGAAAAGTGGGCATATTGAACAACTTTGACCCTTTTAGAGGAGAGAAATGAATTGAAGGGACATACCAAGGGCAGTGATGGTCCATTTTTAAAACACACCTACAAAGGGGACAAAATACAGTACAATAAGTGAGGCTATGGAAAAGAAGAAACATCTCAAAATTGAACTCAAGGTTTCACCAGTATTTTTACATGGATCCAGTATATCTGTTCCCGATCTCCGTTACAGTAACTGCAAAACCATTGTATTCTCAGTTATTCCAAGGATGAGGCAATCATAACAAATACTTTATAGAATTAAGATGGCAGCAAGTTACACACTTAAAAGTCCAACCTTTAAAAGGGATTGGAATCTCCAGGATATTGATAAAGAGAAAAGGTGTTCCCTCTAGTTTTGTTCAATATTCAGTTTAATAAAAGCACAGAAAAAAATAGTGCTATAGCCTGTATTTGCATCAAAAGTAAGAGAAATATGAGTTGCACAAGTACCCAAGAAGAAATGCATGAAGATTACATATATTAACATAAAATGGGGTTTTACAGCTGAGGTAGAAATAGGAACATGACATGTAGAGTCATCTGCTTTTTGGCCTTTCAAAGAAGCCCAAAGCTGGAATTATTTGAGCCACAAAATAAATAAATACAGTAGTACTGAATCATAGTACAAAGTAGGAAAATGAATATTCATGCCTCTATATTGAGATAAATAAATGATTGCCTAAATAAGTAAATGGGGGAGAAAATACACATCTCCCATACGGAAGAACCCCAAATAATTTATACAGACACTCCATCTTCAAAAAGAGGGAGGGGCTGGGGTTGGGGCTCAGTGGTAAAGTGCTTGCCTAGCATGTGTGAGGCACTGGGCTTGGTCCTCAGCACCACATTAAAAATATAAATAAATAAAATAAAGTTATTGAAAAAAAAGAACAGGGAGCATAACTTCCCATTCTTGTAGTGTGGGCTATGCATAGTAACTCCCTTTTGAAGAGTACAGTAGAGGGAGGGGGTGGAGAGTAATTTTACAAACACTACTTGAGTCAGATGATAAAGATTAGTATTGCAGTGATAAGTCATGCTTATTTGTATCTTGATATGACATAATGAGAATGGCACTTCACCTCTATGGTCTTCCTCCCCAAATCACATTACCCCAGTCTAAGGATCATGAGGAAAGATCACATAAGTCTCAACTGAGGAACATTCTACAAAACACCTAATGATTAATCCTGAAAATTGTTATGATCATCAGAAACAAGTAAAATCTGAGAAATTGTCATAGCTTAGAAGAGCTAAGGAGACATAACTACAAAATATGATGTGTTATTCTGGTTGGGGTCTTAGAACAGATAAAGGGTATTAGGGAAAAACAAAGGATAGCCTTAAGTTAAAAATAATGTATCAATATTAGTTCATTAATTGTAACAAATGTATCATGCTAATAGAAGGTGTTAACAATAGGGGAAACTGGGTGTTGGGCATATGAAAACTATCATCATGATAAATCCATAAATCTAAAGCTGTTCTAAAATAAAAAGTTTATTTTTAAAATGTGATTTTATTTCTCTTTCTATCTTTAGAATAGTTTGAATCATCATCATTCCTGTGAGGGTGTTTGGCATGTACTCATTATGACTGAAAGGAAATGCTCTTATCTAGGCATGGTTGCATGTTAGGATCAGTCATTTTGTTGTCTAGGCAACCATCAGTAGCCAAGCTCAGCCCAGGGGAAATATTGCTGTCACTTACATGGCACAGACAGAGCAGTGATGGCAGCGGTCTGGCTTGATCAGATGGCACCGGTCACAGAATCGTACAGCTATAGGAAAAACAAGGTGGTTAACACTTGGTAGGGCTCACGATAAGACCTCATATTTTACTAGTCTATTGGGATGGCTTGTTATACACTATTTACAGATGGTCAAATTCATCTCAAGTTACTAAGCAAAAAAATCACATAGAAGAATTGGGTTAATCTTGAAAGCACCTTTCAGGGGAAGAAGGGGGAAAGGCTTCATATTTGGATATCCAATCATAAGATTTTATATTATAAAACAAACTACTATCAACTATATGAGGGATCTTAGGAAATCATTTAACCTCTATTTATTCCAACTTTCCTATCTCAAAATAAGGATTCACAATTTAACTCTTCAAGAGGCTAAATTGCATAAGATGAATAAAACTACAAAATGGCAAGGAAAGTGATTCTTAGAATAACAATTTATGCTAGGCCCTGGGTTCAATCCCCAGCACTGCAAACTAGACAATTTGGAGAATAGAAGAGATCTTTTCAAACAATTATTTCAATCGACCATTTCACAGATAAGAAAGTAAAGATGTGGGCCTTATCCAGTGATTTGCTCAAGCCCACATAGCAAGTGAGTGACAGGGCTGTTACCTGTCCAGTTTTTCTGACTTCTCTGTTCAGGCTTCTATTCGCTCTGTGGGTCTGATATAAAAATACCTGCTACCCATTTGTTCCCTCCCTCCCTCCTTTCCTTCCTACCATCCCCTAGGATTAAAGATGTTTTCCTGGGTTGGGGAGATAGCTCGGTTGCAAGGCAAGCACAAGGCCTTGGGTTCAATCCCCAGCACCACAAAAAAAAAAAAAAGATGTTTTCCTTTCCTTCTAATTTTTTCCATGTTCACTAATAGGGTATGACTTGTGTATAATGTGATTATTATTAAGTATAAAAACTAAATAATTTGAACTAATATAGTAATTTCACTTAAAATGTATATTAAGCACACATAACTGATTCAATACAATAGACTGCTAATTCAGTAGATTGCTGGGTTCATTCCTACCAGTGAGGATGAGTATATGACAAAAGATATAGGTATTATTGAGTTAAGGAGGAAAGGAGAGAGGCTTTCATGTTTGGGTCCTTTAGCACATTTTTAAAGATACTGTCAATACCATACATTAATCTACCATCATCTCTCCTGCAATAATTGTGATCCATGAGGAGGTACAACATATTACAAAAAGAACTACATGAGTTTTGTGATTTATACAGATAGAAATCTAGGGAACATGTGTGGGAATAGACAGTGAGGATGTGAAATAATGGTGGAAAGAATATAAAGTTAGATCTGGACAAAAGCATTGATACAAGCCCACTGAGCGGATTTTTGCATTAATGTTGCAGCACAAGGAGTTTGGTTGGTTGATTGGCTAAAACATGGACTAAAAGGTGGCACACAGTGAATGAATTGGAAATGCCATATCTGCCTTGGTTTAATGCAGAGGAAGGAATTCAAAGACTTAAGGAGATTGGAATATTAGGATGAATTTGTCATTTAATACTTACTCACACTAAGAGGGTCTATAAGACATACCACTTAACACTACTGTGAGAAACAAATCTGTGAGGGGAATCTCAGCATGCTAGAAGAACTTTGTGACTGCTCTTCTCTCTATGCCAGATCTCAGTGTAGTCATTAAACTGGGAAACCTACGTGCAATGGAAGTAACTGAATCATGTAGTGGCATTCAACTACTACAAGCAAGGTGGATGCAGCCATGGTTATGGTCAGCAGAGTCAAAGCAGCAATCAGAATAGTCTGACACATGCAGATCTACTATGTTAGCTAGCAAATCATGGTGTTTCCAGAAGTCAAATAGGTAGGAAGCCTACTATATTCTTACTTGATCTACACAAGCAGAAAAGTTCTAGATTGAGTGAACAAAAGTCTTACCTGAATCATAAAAAAATAGTCATGACCCCTCAACCAATTCCTAGACTCGAGCCAACTCACAGACTCAGAGCCCTTTGAATGAAGGGGAGACTGCTCACTTCAGGAAGGCACTAGAATATTACCAACACTATTAAAATTTTATACTATTCATCTTTCCCCTATCCTTCATCAAAGGTTATCTCTGGCAAGGCAACTTTGACCAAGGCAACTGTATTTTAGGAAAAATAAAATAAAAGCATTCTTTTTGTGGACTACTGGATACTGGCTCTAAAGTGACACTAATTCCAGGAGACCCAAAATATCATTGTGGTCTACCAGAGTTGGAGCCTACAGAGGTCAGGTGACTAACAAAGAGTTTTAGCTCAGGTCTGACTCACAGTGAGCACAGTGGTACCCAAATGCCTCCTGTGGCTATTTCTCCAGTTTCTAGAATGTATAATTGGAATACACATGCTCAGTAGCTGACAGACTCCCCACATTGATTCTCTGACCTGTATAGTGAGGGTTATGATGGTGGGAAAGGCCAAGTAGAATCCAGTAGACTTGCCTCTACCTAGGAAAACAGTAAGACAAAGTAATACTGCATTCCTGGAGGGATTGCAGAGGTTGGTGTTAACATCAAGCACTTGAAGGATGTTGGGGTGATCATTCCCACCACATCCTCTTTCAATTCACATATTTGGCCTATGCAGAAGACATGTATTCTGAGGAATTATGATATGTTATTGTAAATTTAACCATATGTTGACCATAATTGTGGCCACTATACCAGACATGGTTTCATTGCATGAGGGTACCTGGTATGCTGCTATTGATTTGGCAGCTTCCTGTATCTTCATCCCTGTCCAATTGACACTAGAGGAAGTTTGCTTTCTGACTGGCATGGCTACAAATACATCTTCACTATTCTACCCTGGGAGCATATCAACTCTCCAGTGCTATGTCATAATTCAGTTTGCTGGGATCTTGATCACCCTTATCTTCTAAAGATATCACATTAGTTCATTACATTGATGACATTATGTTGATCTGACATAGTGAGCAAGAAGTAGCAATTATTCTACACTTATTGGTAAGACATTTGTGTGCTATTGGGTGGGATATAAATCCAACAAAAATTCAGGAACCTTCTACCTCAGTGAAATTTCTAGGGGTACAATAATGTGTAGCATGTTGAGATATCCCTTCTAAGGTGAAGGATAAGTTGTTGGATCTGGCCCCCACCTACAACCAAAGAAGAGGCACAGTGTCTAGTAGGCCTTTTTGGATTTTGAAGATAACATAGTCTTCATTTGGGTTTGATACTCCAGCCCATTTACTGAGTGACCTAAACAACTGCTAACTTTGAGTGGGTCCCAGAACAAGAGCAGGCTCTACAACAGGTCCAGGCTGCTATGTAAATGCTTCACTGCTTGGGCCATAAGATCCAGCAGATAAAATTGTGCTTGAAGTATCAATGAAAGATAGGGATGCTGTTTACAGCTTTGGCAGTGCCCCATAGGTGAAATTTCAGTGTAGGCCTTTAGTATTTTGGAGCAAAGCCCTACCATCCTCCACAAATATCTATTCTCCTTTTGAAAAATATTCTTGGCCTGTTCCTGGGTCATGGTATCATGGGAAGTTTCCATCAGCTGACAGAGGAAGAGAAGACTCAGATGTGACACACAGAGGGTTCTATATGATATGCACATACCACTTGGAAAACCAACGTGATCCTATAATATGTATAATCAGAAAAATGAGAAATTATACTCCATTTATGTATGATCTATCAAAATGTATAAATGCATTTTACTGTCATGTACAACAAATTAGAACAAATTAAATTTTTTTTTTAAAAAAAGAAAGTGGACAGCTGAAGCATTACAATCCCTTTCTGGGATATACCTGAAGGACAATGGAGAAGGAAAATCCTTCCAGTGGGTAAAACTTTGAATAGTACACTTTTATTTTCTTGGAAGGATAAATGGCCAGGCACATGAAGATATATCAATTCTTGGTCCTTGGCCACTGGTTCGGATGGATGATTGGAAACTTGGAAAGAAGAAAACTTGAAAATTGGCAACAAGGAGATTTGGAGAAGAGTTATATGAACAGACCTCTCTGAATGTGCAAACATTATAAAGATGTTTGTGTCTCATGTGAATGCTCACCAAAGACTGATTACATGTTTTAGTCCTTTGGGGCTGCTATAACAAAATATCATAGCCTGGGTAGTTTCTGAACAACCAATTTTTTACTCACAGTTCTAAAGGCCAACAAGTCCAGGATAAAGATACTAGCATATTTGGTGCTGATGAAGGTTCCTTTCACCGACAGCACCAACATGCTGTGTCCTCACATGGTGGAAGGGGCAAGACAGCTCTCCTGGGCCTTTTAATAAGGGCACTAATCCCATTAATGAGTTCTCTACCCTCATGACCTTATCACTTTCCAAAGGATACATCTCCTTATACCATCCACATTGGTTAAGATTTCAATGTATAAGTGGGTGGGGGCTCACAATCATTCAGATCATAGCACCACAACAGAGAAGGATTTTAATAATCAAACATATGATGACTTGTTCTGTGGATACTAGTCAGTCTCTTTCCAGAGCCACCCCATTACTGTTCAATGGCTTATGAATGATGTATCTATGGTGGCAGAGATGGAGATTATTCATGGGCTCAGAAACATGGCCTTCTATTCACCAAGGCCAACCTGGTTTTTGCCACTGCTGAGTGCCCAACCTGCTAGCAGCAGAGAACAAAACTGAACTTCCAATATGACACCATTGCCCATAGTGATCAGCCATGTACTTGGTGTCAGGTTGATTATATTGGATGCTTCAATCATAGATGGGGAAGCATCTGTCTTTATTGGAACAGACAGTCTAGATAAAGATTTACCTTTCCTACATGCAATGTTCCTGCCAAGACCAACACTGTGAACTTACAGAATGCCTTGTCCACCATCATGATATTCCACACAGTAATGCTTTTGATCAAGGAACGCACTCTAAAGCAAGAGAAATAAAGCAATGTGTATATGCTCACAGAATTTACTGGTCTTACCATGTGTATCACCATCCTGAATTAGCTGGTTTGACAGAATGGTGGAAGGGACTTCTGAAGGGTCAGTTACAGTGCCAGTCAGGCGGCAATTCTTTGCAGGGCTAAGGCAAAGTTATTCAAAAGGCTGTATATGATGTGAATCAATATTCAATATATAATACTGTTTTTTCCTGATAGCCAGTATCCGTGTGTCCAGGAATTAAGGGTGGAAATGGGAGTGGCACCATTAATTATTACAATCTGTTACCCAGTAACAAAATATTTACTTCCTGCTCTTGTGACTTTATACTCTGCTAGTCTAGAGGTCTTAGGTAAAAAGGAGACTCCACAATGATTCCATTGAACTGCAAGTTAAGACTGCCACATGTCCATTTTGGGACCCTCACACCTCTAAATGGAAGGTTAAAAAGGCAGCTGCAATATTGGTTAGGATAATTGATCCTAACTACTTATGAGAAATTGGACTACTACTCCACAATAGAAGTAAGGAAGGAGCTACCTTAGGACATTTCTTAGTACTCCCATGCCCTGTGATTAGATGAATACAAAACTATAATGATCTAATTTAGGTAGGACTACTAATGGCCCAGACTCTTCAAGAATGAAGGTTTGAGTCACCCCACCAAATAAAGAACTATGATCAGCTGAGGAGCTTGCTGAAGGAAAGGGAATACAGAATGGGTAGTGGAAAAAGTAGTTGTTAATACCAGCTATGACCACGTGACCAGTTATAGAAATGAAGGCTGTAATTGTCATTAGTATTCCCTCCTTATTGTGTTACGAATATCTCAATGTGTGTATCTCAAATATCTTTCCTTTCTTCCTTCCCTTATTTGCTTATCATATAATATAAAATGTATTGATGACATAGTATTTGAGTATTGTTAATTTTATATCATAATATTTAAGTTACACGGAGAAGAGTAAAGGACTAAAGGACTTTTACCTCACCTTGTAGGGAAGGGTTTAGTGTGTTTTTCATTGTACACAGGATAGTTGTAACATGTTAGGCAGAATTATGATCTTAGGGTTTTTTAAATTCTTTTGTGGTGCTGGGAATCAGACCAGGACCCCTGCATGCTAGGCAAGCGCTCCACCACTGAGCTACACCCACAGCTCTTGTTGTTTTTATTTAGAGATTAAGTATGCCTTAAGGATATGTGTATGTGTGCCAAGTTAACAAGATGGGATGATTGGTTTTATGTGTCAAATTAACTGAGTCATAGGGTACCCAGATATTTGGTTAAATATTATTTCTGGATATCTCTGAGAGTATTTGTGGGTAAGATTAACATTTGAATCAGTAGACTGACAAAAACAGATTGTTCTCACTGAAGTGGGTGGGGCTTATCCAATTCCTTATGGACTAGAGTAGAATTTAGAGGAAGGGAGAATTTGCTTTCTCTCTGTCTGACTGCATGAGCTGGGTCATCAGTTTTCCTGATTCCAGATTGGAATATCAGCACTCCTGGTTCTCCTGCATTCAGATGGCGGACCACAGGGCTTCTCAGCTTCCATGATTATACAAGCCAATTTCACACACACACACACACACACATTTTATTGGTTCTGTTTTCCTGGAGAATTCTGACTAATACACGTGATTAGTTCCTTTTTATCATTCAGATCTCAGCTCAAATAGCACTTCCTCAGAAAACCTTTCCTATTACTCTCTATCATGGGAACTGCAAACAAATGCCTCAAGGATCCAGGGAATTGTGAGTAGTAAATGCAGCAGCCAGCTGGGGATTGTGCAGAACCTGAGAATGCATGCCCTTTCTAAAGAGGACTGCTACTACTCAGATCCAGTTAATTTTTGCCATGTTGGAAAGCAAATTATTGCCAGACTGTCTAAGTTTCAAGAGAAGCCAGAAACATGGATTTTTAAGTGGAGATATTCTAATCATTAAAAACTAGCGACAAATGAAAAGTTTTAAAAGCCACATTGTATAGACAAAGAAAATGTGGTCTGTATACATAATGGAATATTATTTAGCCACAAAAAGAATGAACCCTTGATATGTGTGGCAATATAGATGGAAGTAGAAGTCATTATGTCAGATGAAATACACCAGGCACAGAGAGACAAATACTACATGTTCTTTCTTATATGCAGAATTTTAAAAAGTTGATTTTACAGAAGCATAGGACATAAAAGTTCTCAATAGAAATCAGGAAATGTAGTGGGGAAGAAAACAGAGGGAAGTTAAATAATAAGTACCAAAATATAATTACAAAGGAAAAAATAAGTTCTAATGTTCTATGGCACAGCAGGGTGACCACACTGAAAACAATTTATTATTTAATTTGTAAAGAGCTAGAAGATAGGAGTTTGAAGGTTCCTAACACACACAAAAAAAGCCAAAATTTTAAGGAGACAAATGCTGATAATCCTGATTTGATATTACACATTTTATACATGTATCAAATATCACACTGTATCTCATAAATACGTACAATTATTTTATGTTAATAAAAACACACATTAGGGATAAAACAAACTATATCTCTGAGCCCAACCCACCCCATATGTATCTAGTTGTATCTTCTGCTCTATTATATTATTTTGTTGGCTACTGCCTGAAATTATGTAATTTGCTGTCTGTCTTCTCATCAGAATTTAAACTCCATAAGAGACTTTGTGCCTCTCTGTTCAGCTGTGTGTTCCGATGCTAAGAATAGTGTCTCATACACATTGGTTACTTTTTTTAAAAATTAGTATTATGAAAGTTTTCAAATGTACACTAAAAGTAGAGACACTAGTATAATAAATGCCATGTACCATTATCCAACTTCAACAATTATCAACACTTGCACCATTTTTGTTCAACTGTTTCTTCCACTGGCTTTTTACTTTAGCATTTTAAAGTAAATCTTAGACATTGTGTCACTTCCAACCAAAACTATTTCAGTATGTATGAAGACTTTAAAAATCATAACTGTTATATTACTACTCTAACAAAATTAACAGTAAGTCTTTAATGTTATCTAATATGCAGACCAAATTAAAATTTCCCAAATTATCATATGGTGCCTTAATAAACATTTGTTGAATAAATAAATGATAAAGGAATGAACATAATTGCCTTATACTATACTTTCCTAAACCTTGAAACATAATCTTCCATACTAGAAATATTAGAATAAATTGGCCAGAGAAACCTTGGTTTTCAAAATTTTTAAAGGTGGAGAATTGGTTCAACAAGTATTGTTCTAGTCATACAGAATGGAATTATAAGAGTACAATTCCATAGTGTATATTCACCCAAATAAAATGAAGACATATCTTTGCACAAATACTTGATCCATACAAGTTAAGTGCTGGAAACAACCCAAATGTGTATCAATCAGTGAATGGATAAACTGTGATATATTCATACAATGTAAATAAAAGGAATGAACTATGCAAAATATGAATGAATCTCAAAAAATTATGCTGAATAAAAGAAGCCAGACACAAGAGTACATACCGTACGACTCCAACTATATAAAATTCGAGAGCAGAAGAAACAAATCTATAGTGGCAAACTATCTGAATAGTGGTTGTGCGGGCTGGGGAGATAGCTCAGTTGGTAGAGTGCTTGCCTCGCAAGCACAAAGCCCTGGGTTCAATCCCTGGCACCCCCCAAAAAAACAAAAAGAATAGTGGTTGTCTGTGGGGTCAGGGATTGAATGGGAAGGAACATGACAAAACTTTCTGGGGTGATAGTAATGTTTATAGGGGTTTTGGTTGTACAGTTATGTTTACTCTTTAAGAAAAAACTGAATTGTACACTTAAGATTTTTGCATGTTTTTGTACACAAATTTTGCTAAAAATAGAATGATAAAATATGTAGGTGGGTGTGTACTGGTGCTTGCTATTTACTTTGAGATCCATCAGAAAAATAAAATGGTTTGATGAAAGCTGGTAAAGGGATAGATATATGGATAGTTATATGGACAGATATGTCTACATATAAGCAATATAAGCAATATAGTAAAATGTTAGTGGTAGAATCTAGTTTTGGTGTTACAGGTGTTTACAAAATCCTTCCAACTTTGATATGTGTTTTAAAACTTTTATAATAAAATGTTGAGAAAAAATTCCATAGTGGTTTTCAGAAGCTGAGAGAGAAAATGGGCTAGGCTGACAACATACATGACTTAGTGTTTCTGAGATCTCTGCTGAACTTCCTCTCTAGCTGATATTGAATGAACTGACCTCCACTCCCAGTTCTTGTGTAAACTGGTAGCTTCTTGGCCATATCAACAAGCATTTGCTTCTGAACCTCAGGTCTCTCTTCATTTTCATAGCGCTCCTTGTCTGTATAGGACAAGTGGAACTGGAAGCAGAAGTGACAGATAAGATATTATTTTACAAGGTTCACAGAAAGGATTTAAAACAATAAATATGCAAATGAACATATTTATTACCTACCCTTGATGATCAGGTACCAGTTTGACTTATAACCTGGTTACTTATCTCAATTATATTATCTGACTTTTATCTCAATTTTCATAATTCTATGAGATATGTGGCACTGTAATTATAGTAATTATATAATTAAAGTAAAACTTATCTTGTCCAAGGTTGTACTCATTCAACTAATAAAATCAGCTCATCTGACTCCAAAACTTGTGTACGGTTCACTCCATTGTACCACAATATGATGCTGCAGATTTGTGACACATTGCTTCCTAGATCCTGTTGATAATTAACCATGCTTATTAGGATGCAAGTGTTTTTCACAGGTGACACTGAAGACAGTCTTAGAGAAGTTGGATGAGACTGTGACATCATCTGCCTATTCTAGTCTTAAAATAGTAAATTTGGGTATTTTAAGTATGTATTTGAGAAGTTTTTAGTTTGGTATAGAGTTTGTTGTAATATTATGTAAAAACACTTTGCTAATCTTGCAAAACATGCTAACAATTTTCCAAAGAAATACAGATCTGAAAGCTTTTTTTTGTCTGGGCCAAAGGGTAGACAAAGGTAAAAAAAGGGAACTTCTGGGTTTAAGCCTCAATGCTGCCATTGAATATAAAATCAGTTTGGAAAATGAGACACTCTTACTTTTTCTTCATCTGTAAATTCAAAAGGTGGGTATGGATGCACTGGATAACAAATTAATTAAGTAACTGAAAGTCTTACTTAAAAGTCTAATTTTTAGATCATTTTAAAATATTAAAGCATTGTCAATCTTTTAACTCTTCTAATTGGTGTATAGTAGTATCTTATGCAACCTTATTTTAATTTGACCTTATTATTGTTTTATTGCAGTGCTGTGGATCAAACCAAGGCCTTGTGCATGCTAGGCAAGTGCTATTGCATTGAGCTACATCTCTAGCCCCTTATAAATAGTATCTTATTGTAATTTTTATTTAGCATTTCTCTGATTACTAATGACATTGAACAGCTTTTCATGACTTTACTGGACATTTGGGTATCCTATTAAAGTGTTCTGTCCTATAAAAAAGAATTAAGTTGTTTGTCTCTTTGTATTGATTTGTAGGAATTCTTTATATATCATGAATTCTACTCCTGTTGAATATTTTTCTACCAGTCTGTGGCTTTCCTTTTCATCCCTTTTATGGCACATTTTAATGAACAAAAGATCTTGGTGGAGTATAGATTTATACAACTAGTTGGGAAAATTTTGGCATTATCTGCTTAAGCTAAATATATGCCTCTAACATATGATGATGCAGCAATTCCACTCTATATAACCAAGAGAAATGAGTATGTGTGTATATATGTATATGTGTGTACATACATATAAAACATATATATGTATTCAAAAGATGTATACAAGGATGTTCAGTTTTATTCATAATAGAAAAAATGGTAACAATCCAAATGTCCTTCAATGGGGTCAATGGATGAACCAATTATGATAAAAATGACTAATCTATTTTAAGAACCATATGTAGTAGTGTGTTTTATGGTATCATGTCACTCTGAAGCAGAGTGAGAATTAAGCATCTCCCTGGGTGTATGTGGAAATATATAGGAGCATTTTGGGCTGTTACAATAAATGTGGTACACTACAGGCACTTAATGCTTAGCCCAGGATGCTAAGGATTCTACAATGAACTGGACCAAAAGGCTACAAATCTATGTTACAAAGTAGTAATTAAATGTTGTAAATTAATATACAAATATCTGGTTATTTTATTTCTTACTAGAACAATTATATTGATCAACACAAAAGAATGAGGTTTTTAAAAATTCTTTTTATTTTTGAAAATTAAAAGCAGTACCTTGGGGCAGCACTTTAATTTTTGAGATGTTCTTGCAAATGTAACTTTCTTATGGTACACTGCATATACCTGAAAGGTGAAGAGAGGGTTGTTTCTACTTGTGTGTGAGAAATAACTTGTGGTGATTCAAGAGGTTTGGTTTCAGATGTTAGGCATAGATGCCTTATTTCTGGAACTAACCAAGCCTTACTGAGGGTTAGGATGCAATGAGTCAATAAATCCATTTGGGTGGGACAAATGATGATAGACTGGGATGAATGTTGGATTACAGAAATTAATATTGTGGCTATTAAATAGGTCCAAAGAACTCTCCACTCTTTTATAAATTAAAAATGATAAAAGATGTAGTTTTAAATGTTAGACATTGTGGTGCTTGACTAAATCCTATCATCATCTGTTATGGTTTAGATGTGAGGTGTCCCCCAAAAGCTCATGTGTGAGACAATGCAAGAAAGTTTAAAGGTGAAATTATGAGAGCATTAACCCAATCAGTGAATTAATCCCCTGATAGGGATTTACTAGGTGATAACTGAAGGCAGGCAGGAGGAGGTAGGTCATTGGGGCTGTGCATTTGGGGTATATATTTTGTCCCTGGTAAGCCAAGTTTAGTCTGTCTATGCTTCCTAATGCCATGTCCTGAGCCGCTTTCTTCCAACACAGCCTTCTGCCATGATGTCCTGCCTCACTTTGGGCCCAGAGCAAGGCAGTCAGTCGTCTGTGGACTGAGACCTCTGATACCATGAGCACCTAATGAACTTTTTCTCCTCTAAAACAGTTCCTGTTAGGTCCTTTGGCCACAGCAGTGAAAAAAACTGACTGAAACATTTCACCCAGTTTAGGCCTATAAAATACCCAGCCATTCAGGCTTTCTACTGGTTTATAAGCTTCACAAAAAATATAAAGGGGAAAATGA
The DNA here is from genome assembly GCF_902686455.1 of Sciurus vulgaris. Lineage (NCBI taxonomy): Eukaryota > Metazoa > Chordata > Mammalia > Rodentia > Sciuridae > Sciurus > Sciurus vulgaris. Next base: position 75,046,872 of record NC_136471.1, on the reverse strand, counting down.
TTTTTATTGAGTTAAAATTCATATAACTTAAAATTTCATTTAAAGGACCTATTTTAGGGTGTACAATTCAGTGATATTTAATACATTTACAATGTTGTACAACCATCACCATTATCTAGTTTCAGAAAATTCCAACCACCCCAAAAGGAAATGCCTTACTTATTAAGCTGTCATTCCCTGTTACCACCTATCTCCAGACTCTGCCAACCAGTAATCTACTTTCTGTCTTCATGGATTTGCCTTTGTAAGTATTTCATATAAATGTAATCAAGACTGCGTGGCCTTTGGTGTCTGGTGTCTTTCAATTAGCATGATATTTTCAAGGTTCATCCATGTTCTATTACATATTAGTACTGGGTTCCTTTTTATGGCTAGGAACCATAAAGCTAATATTCATTTACATGGGCATACTGTACTTAATTTATCCATTTTTCTGTTGATGTACTGTTGGGTTGTTTCCATCATTTAGCTATGGTGACTAGGGCTGCAATGAACAGTTATGCATAAGTATTTATTTGAACACTTGTTTTCAAATATTTTGAGTATAGATCTAGGAGTGGAATTTCTGGGTTGCATGGTAACTCTACATTTAACTTTATGAGGAACTGGACAGCTATTTGCCATACTAGCACTACCATTTTATAGTCCTAGTATCAGTTTAGGAGGATTCTGATTTATTCACATCTTCACCAATTCTTATTTTTTTTTTATTCATTCTTTCATTTAGTTTTGACCTTCCTAGTGGTTGTGAGATGATAGCTCATCATGGTCTTGATTTGTATCTCTCTAAATGACTAATGGTATTAAACAATTTTATGTGCTTATTGGGTATTTGTATATGTTCTTTGGAGAAATGTCTGTTCAAGTCCTTTCCCCAGTTTTAAATTGGGTTGTTTGCCTTTTGTTGTTGAGTGCTAAGAATTCTTTATATGTTTTGAACACTTGATGCATCATATATATGAATTGCAAATATTTTGTCCCATTCTTTGTGTGGTCTTTTCACTTTTTTGATAATGTACAAAAGTTTTTAATTTTGGTAATGTGAAATATATTTATTTTTTCTTTTGTCATTTGTGCTTTTGTTGTCACATCTAAGAATCCATTGCCAAATCCGAGGTCATGAAGATTTTCCCCTAAGTTTTATTCTAGGAGTTTTGTAGGTTTAGGTCTTATATTTAGGTCTGGTTCATTTTTATTATAATGAAATATATTTAACAAAATTTAACCATTTTAAATATTTTAGGTATACAGCTCAGCGGCATTAAGTATATTCCCATTGTTGTGCCACTATCACCACCAAGCACCTCCAGAACTTTTATCAACATCCCAAACTGAAATTTTGTACTCATTAACTCCTCATTCCCCATCCCATATTTTTTGGATATTGTTGATAGTAGGCATTCAAACAGTTATGAGGTAGCATCTTGTTGGTTTTTGCTCTTCGTTTTATGGCTAAGATATAAAATTAGACTATTTGAGATACTTACCCTTTTTAAATGTGTTTACAACTTTATTGAATTCCATGTTTTTTGGTATGCTGTTTTTCATTTTCATTCATCTTTGTTATGGTTTAGATATTAGGTGTTCCCTAAAAGCTCATGTGTGAGACAATGTAAGAAGGTTTAGAGGTGAAATGATTGGGTTGTGAGAGCCTTAAGGCTCCCCTGATAGGGATTAACTGAGTGGTAACTGTAGGCTAGAAGGATGTGGCTAGAGGAGATGGATCCCTGAGGGCATGCCTATGGGTTATATATTTTGTTCTTAATAAGAGGAACTCTTTCTGTTTCCTGCTCATGTCCTAAGCCACACTTTTCCACCATGATGTTCTGTCTTACCACAAGCACCAAGGAATGGAGTCGGCCATCTATGAACTGTGACCTTTGAAACTGTGAGCCCCCCAAAAAAATTTCCCTCCTCCTCTAAAATTGTTCTTGTTGGGTCTTTTGGTCACAGCAGCAAAACGAAACAAAACAAAACCTGATTAAAACAATCTCGAAGTATTTTCTAATTTTCCTGTGATTTCTTATTTGATCCATTGGCAAAGAGCATATTTAATTTCCACATATGTGTGAATTTATAGTTTTCCTTGTCTTATTGATTTCCAGTTTCATTCCATTGCAATATGAGAAGATAGTTTATATGAATTCACTCTTGTAAATTTACTGAGATTTCTATTGTGGCCTAATGTATGGTCTGCACTGAAGAATGCACTTGGGAAGAATGTGTATTCTGCTGTTTTGGGGTGGATGTGTTACATGTAGCTGGTTTATAGCATTGTTCAAATCTTTCCTTTCCTTATTGATCTTCTGTCTAGTTGTTTTATCCACTATTGAAAATATGGTGTTGAATTCTCTATTATTGTACAATTGTATATTTTTTTCTATTAAATCTGTTAGCTTTTGTTTCTTATATTCTGGGGTTCTCTTGTTGATAACTTTCACATATTCTTTATAAAGTGACCCTTTCTTCAATATAAAATGTCTTTGTCTCTTGTTAAGTCTGACTTAAAGGCTCTTTTGTCTGATAGCCACCCAAGGTCTCTTTTGATTACTATTTGCTTATATCTTTTTGTATTCTTCACTTTCAGCCTTTTTATGTCTTTGGTTCTAAAGTTAATTTTTATAGACAGCTTAAATATAGATAATGATTTTTAAATTCATTCTGCCAATCAGTCTTTTACAAGGATAGTTTAGTCCATTTATGTTTCAAGTAATATTCATTAGGAAGGACTTCTGCCATTTTTGCTTTACATTTGCTCTCTATAATTATATCCCTCATATTCCTCAATTCCTGCATTACTGCCTTTCTATGTTTAATTTTTTGTATCATTTTGATCCACAATGGAGAAAATTTAGAGCTGCATTTTTCTTAGCGTTTGGAAACTGGTAAAATCTCCTCTCTATTGTTTTTTTTTTCCTACTTAAGAATCTAACTTGGTTTAGAGTAGGGTTACATATAATAAATGCCTGATATGACCACAAATTCCTTCATGAACTCTTTCAAATACTGCTTGAAACATGTGGACTTAAGAAAATATAGCTTGAAAATGATTGATTAAACAATTATATTTTTCTCCAGAATCTTGCTGGGTATGAAAATAATACACCTTCATAAAATTGAACTAGTTGAGGTCTCAGAATTGAAGTGGGTCCTTGTTTTTTCTAATTAAATCACCAGTGCAGGCAGTGGTTTCTTAGTCTTAAAGACACTCAGGGCTAGTGATTTCACAAACTCGTTCAATAGTCTATCCTACCTTTAATTTACCTTTATCACTAAGAGTCCTTCTTTAAGATGACCCTGAGTCAGGCATGGTGGTATGCAACTGCAACCCAAGCTACTTGGGAAGAATAGGCAGGAAGTTCGAGGCCAATATGAACAACATAACAAGACCTCATAAAAAATGATTACCCTGATTTTATTTTTAATGGAAGTTTAATTGCTCCTCTTTTGTTCTCTTCTTGCTTTATTGGCATCTCTACTTTCCTTTGTTCTTAGCTTTACAAAGTAACCAATATTCTTACCTTCTGGTTAGGTTGCTGTGGGAGCGTAAAGATAGACTTCCAGTAGGTCCACGCAAAGAACACAAAAATGGCATGGTAGAGTATGAGGTAGATAACTGAAATGAAAAAAATCAGTATTTATATTAACTTTTTATCCATGTTAAGAGTTCACAAAGTTCCATGACAAATTTCTATCTTGTTCTCCTATTGTCAAATATTCTCTAGTATTATTATGAAATGTTAATTTCTACCATTTTCCCATGCAATGACATAAATAAGTCATAATGCCAAATTTTGAAACAGAGACCTTCTGGAATTTGCATGCTCTAAAAGTTGTCATGTGATTCTGTGAGTAAATTAGAAAATGTCCTTTATGACAATATAGGAAAAGCTACTTTTATTGTTATTATCTCTAACACTGTGGGTACTGAAAGGTGATGGCTATATAATTTAGAGTTTATAAAATGCTGTTATATTATTATATATTGTTATAATATTACATAGTATCTCACTTTATTTTCTCAATAACGTTGTGAAGTCATAGTGTAGGGTAGTTGATTAACTATCAGGGGTAGCTGATTAACCAAAATCAAACAACTATTGTATAAAACAACATAGTGTTAATAGCCAGGTATTAAACATAGGACTTCTGATTCTAGGTCTCAGTCTCTTTTTGGTAGCCCAAAACAATTCACACTTTTAATTGTACCTCTGAAACAGTTATACAAGTGGCTCTCCACTACCTTCTTTTTCACAGCCTTGGCCTCTTAGATAGCTCTTCTGACATGGGGAATTTTGGTATTCTCCACCGAAGTAATTATAAAACTGAAGGTCAGTTTTTGTTTCATTGTGAGTCCTTCAATGGCTTGGTCTTATTACTTCAATCCATCAGAAAGACTCAGGGAATGAGGTGACTCAAGACAAAGGTAACAGGACTGAGTCTCTCATACATATATGGCTAAATTGAAAAATGCCTTACTCTCTTGGCCCAAGCTCCCAGACCCACTGTACAAGACATTTTATATGTGCTTGACTTTAGTAGTTATGAAGTCGCATTTTAAAATTCAAGCAATATAAAGGAAAGGGTTAATGCTCACCCCACACATACATCTAACTTCCACCCTCTTCATCCTAAGGCATAATACCTCCTTGGTGTTGGGTGTGCATCATTCCAGATCTTCTTATTTTTATATGTTTATGAATATAGTCATAAAATAAACACAGAATTTGTATGGTATTTACAATTTTTCATTGTGTTGCTTTTGAAAATTAATACATTCATAAGGTTCAAAATTTGAAGTTAGGGAAGTATACAATGAAGTCTCCCTTTCATCCCTATCCCTAATCTGCCCAGTTCCTTTCCCTGGAAGTCATAATTTATTGTGTATCCTTTTGAAGTTTTTTTAAAAATAAAAAACACTAGTGTGCTTCTCCACACAAATAGTAGTATTCTACACACCCTGTTCTGTACCACACTTCTTTTTCACTTAAAGTTGGAGATTATTTCACTTTATATAACATGGAGAGAGTGAACTTTCTCAATCTCCTTTTAAAAGACTTCATGAGATTCCATTGCATGAATTTACTATAATTTATTAAACCAGAATGCCTGATGGAACTTTGTTTTTCCCTTTTCTTTTTCTAATAGAAATAATGCTTCAATAAATAATTTGTATATATGTTATCAGCACATACACAAAAAATACGTGTAGACTCAATTCAGTGAAGTAAAATGTCAGGCCAAAAGGCATGCCTTCTGGTAGATATTGCCAAATTGCCATTAAGAAAAGTTGTATCGGAGCTGGGAGTATAGCTCAGTTGGTAGAGTGCTTGCTTCAAAAGTACAAGGCCTTGGGTTCAATCCCCAGCACTACCAAAAAGAAGTTGTATTTATGTTCTTATCTTCAATGAATGAGTGCTTATTGCTCCACAGTCTGTCCTTTGTGAAGTGTTGTCATGATTTTTTTTATCTTAGGCAAACTTTGGTTATAGAGATCAAGGCTAATAGGATTAACCAATTTAGATCACCTGAATGACTGATAACTAAACTCTTACACTCGGCAGTATTTTACTGGCATTAACTATATTTTTTCTTACAATGATTGAGATGGGAAGTGTGGGACTTTAACTTCATCTAGGTCCTACTGCACATTATTGACTGGTTTGATTATGGAATTGGAAATGGCTGGGTCTCATTCCTATACACCAAGGATTCACATAAGTTATGGATGCTTTTATATAGATGTGTATAAAATGAGGGATCTTGTGACTAATGAAGTCAGGGTTATTCCACAGATAGATATAATAGTTTATATAATAAACTTCATAAAAATTTTAGAGTTGGGGGAGACCATAGACATTATCTACTCCAAACCATTCATTTTATAGAAAGGTTAATGATGCTAAGAGAGGGTAAGTGATTTCATCAGGGTTACCAGGTTAAGTTATGGAAGCAATGGAACCAAAAAACAGGTTTCTTCACTCCCAGTCCAGAGTTTATTTTCTTAGAACAGAGATTCTTAAATTTCAGTTTGCATCAAATTCACCCAGAGAGGTTATTAAAATACACCTTGCCAAGCCCTATACAAAACAGCAGGGGATCGATAAGCAGTGAAGACTGCCTCACAGAGAAACAGATATACTCTGCTTGAAATCCGAGTTACGGAGCAACAAGGAATGCAGCCTCTCTCTATTCTGCCATCTTGGATCTCCCAACCCCTATACTAAAGATCCTGAATCCATAATCTGAAAAGGAATATAAGAATCTAGCACCATAAGAAACAGAGCCTCACAAGCCATTTGGTTGCCCAGCCTACCATCCAAAGGAGGAAGCCCATCACTAACATCCCTGGCAGGCAATGACTTCATCTCTGCCAATCTGAAATGACTATTTTTGAACTATGGGCAGTCCTCATGATTCTCAATTTTAGGTTTCTCCCTATAAATATATATAACGTTCCTAAGCTATAGTCCCTAATGTATGCAAGTCCATTCTTTTCTGCCTTAACATCAACATATTTCACTTTAAAATATTTTTAGTTTTGATGCATGTTTATTTTATTTATTAATATGTGATGCTGAAAATCAAATCCAGGGCCTCACACCTGCTAGGTAAGCACTCCACCACTGAGCAACAACTCCAGGCCTGCAACATATTTCTTCTTTCTTTCTTTCTTTTTTTTTTTTTTGCGGTGCTGGGGATCAAACCCAGGGCTTTGTGTTTGCAAGGCAAGCACTCTACCGACTAAGCTATCTCCCTAGCCCCAACATATTTCTTTATGATTAATATTTATATCTAAAATAATCATCTTTATAAACTACAAGGACAGCAAATCTTTCTTTTAAGTATGATACTCCAGTGAGGTTTCAGAGAAATTGAACAGTTTATGAACTGTATCCTGGAACTGTCATGACTCATTGACATTGGAATGAAATGGGAAACATCTTTGTTTTTGTATTTTAAGTAAAAAAGCATAGTAGACCCTTTGCTTATCTGACAGGAGGCATTAGAAGCTGCAGGAGCTAAGATTACCTACCACATGAAAGCCAAAAGTCCTTGAAAAGAGAGAGAAAGAGAGAGAGGGAGAGAGAGAAAGAGAGAGAGCACATGTGCTTTCTTTCTCTCCCATTTCACAAGGTGAAAATGTTTGCAAGAGGAGCAGAAATAAGCCATAGGGAACATGACCAACTGCCAAAGAAAAAATCCACCTAAGTACGTAGTTTGCATTTAGTCACTGTGTTGCAATGTGAATAGCTCATTATGGTAATAGATTCTGAAATTAGAATGATTACTTGAGCTTTATTCCTAAAATAATGATTCATAAACACCTGGATAAAAATTACAGAATCTGAAATTACATGTTTGAAGTAGCATAAACTTGTTATTAGCAACATGTTTGGCCAGCACGATGTCTTTTCTAGGTGTTGCTCCCAGGGACTACTTGGGAAATGAGTGACTGTGTGTGTGTGTGTGTGTGTGTGTGTGTGTGTGTGTGTGTGTATGTGTGCATGCACATGCATGTGTATGCAATGTGTGTATGCAATGTCTGTGCACACATTCTTGTGTCAGTAAGAATGAATGCAGCACATAGACTACTCTGAATGAAATAAGATGAACATCGAAGTGGGAAAAAGATGAAAGTAAAGCAACTTTACCACATATTTTCAGAAACAAATGCTAAGAGTTTTTGCTGTGATACATCATCTAATGCTTGCTTTTTAAAAGCTATTGTCAGACTATTTAATTTAAAACGACAGGGATGGGGATGTCACTCAGTGGAAAAGCACTTGTCTATCATGTATGAGGCCCTGAGTTTGATCTCCAGCAGTGGAAGAAACTTTTTTTTTTTTTTTTGTGGTGCTGGGGATTGAACTCAGGGCCTTGTGTTTGCAAGGCAAGCTCTCTACCAACTGAGCTATATCCCCAGCCCAGAAATAATCTTTTAAAAAAGGAAGAAGAAACAAATAATAAAGAATGGCTCGGTCATTTCAAAGTAACTTTCCTGTAAGGCAAGACAAGGATATAGAACAGGAAAATAGCTACTTATTAGCATCAGATTACTTTGTGCTAGGGATGTAGCTCGGTGATAGAATCCTTGCCTGATAAGTATGAGGGTCTGCGTTCAATCCCCAGTACTGTAAAATTAAGAAAGAGATTTTTTCTGTAATATCTTTCATGTCAATTGATGACTAAAAGCTCCTAGGTTGGTAGAGGAGGAAAATGGGGAAAGAGGAATACCTTGCAATTTATACACAGTTATGATATAGATAAGGTGTTCCCCAAAAGCTCATGTGTGAGAAATGCAAGAATTTCCAGAGGTGAAATTAGACTGAAAGGTATAACCTAATCAGTGGTTTAATCCACTGATATAGATTAATTGGGCAGCAATTTTAGGTAGGTAGAGTGTGGTTAGAGGAAGCTGGTCACTGGCGTTGCGCCTTTGGGGTTTATATTTTGCTCCTCGTGAGCAGAGCTTTCTCTGTTTCTTCTTGCTATGTCCTGAGTTGCTTTCCTCCACCATGCCCTTTTGATATGATGTTCTGTCTCATCTTGAGTCCAGAGATATGGAGTCAGCGGTTTATGGACTAAGATCTCTGAAACTATGAGCCAAAATAAACTTTTCCTCCTCTACATTGTTCTTGTCAGGTCTTTTGGTTACACCAATGAAAAAGCTGACTAAAACACACACTGTAATTCAAATAGGGACAGCAATTATAGCTTTAGCAATTGAAAGAGACCCCACTATACTCCCTATTTGAGCTCAGGATAGAATCAGATTATGATTTTGGGCAATTTGTCAGCAAGTCACATCTCCCTTTGAGCTCAGCACTTAACAATGAGTTGTTGATTCTAATGTTTGAGCTTACTATCTTATTTTCACTATCTTATAATCTCTAACAAAGAGCTAGAACTTGTCTCTCAGTTATTTGAAGGAAGGGAGAGAATGAGGTAAAGGCCCATAGGTTGTACCCAAGGGCTTAAGGATACTTCATGAGAATATAAGAATTGCACATGAGTTGTTCCTGTGGTTTAGCTACCTCCTAGCATTTAAGATTTTCTCAAGTTGTTTCATAGGTTTAGCAAGTTATCCCCCAGGAGTCTCTCTGATGGTGGGACCAAATTCTGGTGCCAACATATGGAATTGTTTTGAAAGGGCATGATCTTCCTCATTAATATCAACTTCAAAAGTTAGGTATCCCAATTTCTCTTAATTATCCATTAGGTATATGCTGCTCATCAATTTGTATAAACCTTTCTGAAGCTCATTATGTTTTCAGTTTATGCCAGTTCTTGGATGTATAATGAGTCCCATAAGTTTGCAAGCCACTACAGTGAAATGGGGCTTCAGTTTATTATATTAAAATTAAACTTAGTCTTTTGTTTCTTTTTCTTTTCTTTTTTCTTTCTTTATTTTGCAGTGCTGGGATGGGATCTAGGGCCTGGTGCATGCTAGGTAAGCGTTCTACCCCCCAGCACAAAGCAGCATTTTTAAGTTTCAAAGACTTTTTCAGTCCTTATGCATCAGAATTTAGTGAACAAAGCCAAGCTAACAACATAAACAGACTTCATATATTTATGAGTATGAATTATAGTCCCATTCAGTTTTTGCTATGTCCATGTTAAGGATACTTCTGTTTTTTAGTCATTTTGGACATTGAGGTGTTATGCAAAACACAATGGACTTGGAATCAGATGATGGGTTTGAAATCTAGATCTGCCACTTAATAATCTTGCCAAAAATCACATATATACAATCATATGTATATGTTCATAGGCGTGTGTGCATATATGTAATATATAAAATATTGCTTAACTACATTTTATATAATATGCCTATAATATATACTTAAATATATATATACATATGATTTAAAATACTTGTCTGATAAGGTTGTTGTGAGAACTAACTGACTTAAAAATGTGAAAGTATCTGACATACTTTAAGGACTTAAGAACATCCATTTCATTTTGTTCTCCCTTGTTTCTTCTTAAATCTTAGTGCTTTGTCTTTTGAGATATGGGCAATAAAATTACACAAACTTCAGGGGCAGACACTAAATGGCTTTGTTAATAGAAGAATGATTTGTTTCTAGTCTTCTCTATGATGTCCAGCATTTCATTGATTCATTCATCTTGGGGATAAAGAAGTACACAAAGCAACATACTTTGGGGAATAATCTTGGGCTTCTTTGCTGGTTTAAAATATATAGTTGGGATATAATTATTCCACATATACAATATGGATTAAGTAGAGCCCATTGCCTCCATGTTGTCAGGAATATTCACAATGGAATCTAATGGGGAACAGAGACTCTCTATTGTCTACATGATTACATGGTGCTGGGGATTTGTGAATCAATTTTTTTTTTTTGTGGGGGAGTACCAGGTATTGAACCCAGAGGTGCTTAACCACTAAGCCACATCCCCAGCCCTTTCTACTTTTATTTTGAGATAGGGTCTCGATTTGCCTTGCTAAATTGCTGAAGCTGGCTTTGAACTTGCCATCCTCCTGCCTCAGCCTCCCGAGCCACTGGGATTACAGGAATGCGCCAGCACACCTGGCTTGTGAGTCAATTCTCATTGGTTGAGTTAGTGACAGGGGTTCTACCAATCACAGATTGCCTCCCTCAGAATGTATTACCTTTTGTTGATGCAACCAATAAATCCTCTACCTCTTTAATATGATGTTATTTTATTTTATTTTATTTTATTTTATGCAATGATGGGGTCCAAACCCAGGGTTCTACTACCAAGCCACATACTCACACCTTTATTTTTAATATCATAAATTGTCAGAGTTTCATGGGACCTTAGATGCTATTTGATACAATGGCCTAGAATACACATAGACCTGCTTTACATTATCCCTAATAATCAGTAACCCAGTTTTTATTGGAACACCTGAAATAATGGGGAACTTATCAATTCATGGGAAGCATATTCTATTGTGGAAAACCAATTGTTAAACATATTTTCTTTATATTGTGGAGAAACATGCCTCCTGGAAATTTCCTCCACTTGATCCTCATATTGTTGTATGGGAAGAAATTAGATTTGCTTAAGAACAACTCACTAATAAGACAAACAGTAAAAAAAATGGGCAAAAGATTCAGACAAATTCACAAAAGAAGATATACCAATGGCAAACAACCACATGAAGAGATGCTTAACATCATTAGTCATTACAGAAGAACAAATTAAAGCCACAAGGAGATGCCACTTCATACCCAATAGAATGGTACCAAAAAACAAAACAAAATGAAGCAATGAGATGATAACAGCAAGTGATAGTAAAGATTTAGAGAAAGTGGAATTCTCATAAATCACTGGTGGGGAAGCAAAATGGTAGAACCACATTGGGAAACACTTTGGCAGTTAAGTATAAAGTTAAACATATACTTACCATGTGACTCAGAAATCTCACTCCTAGGTATTTACCCAAGAGAAATAAAAACATATATTCCCACAAAGGCCTGTATATGTATATTTTCATCAGCTCCATTCAAAATAACCTCAAACTAGAAACAATCCAAATGTTCCTAAACTGGCGAATGAAAACATGAACTGTGGTACATCTATAATATGAAATACTCAGCAAAAAATAAAAGAACAAACCATTCATAAATGTAGCAACAGATGAATCTTAAAATGTATACTGCTAAGTGAAAGAAGCCAAATACAAAAGGTTACATGCTGTATGATTCAATTTATATAACATTAAGAAACAGGTAAAACTGTAAGGAACAAAAACAAAATCAGTTCAATGGTAGCCAGGTGTGGGGAGTGGAAGGATTGCTTGCAAATGGGGGAGAGGGGAAAATTTGGGGTAATGTAAATGTTCTATATTCTGATTGGTGTGGTGATTATGTTGTTTTATTTGTCAAAACTCATTGTCTTGCACATTTAAGAAGGATCACTCCAGCTGACTCTCCTGCACTCACTCTTACTACAGTTCTCCCTCCTTTTCTCCCTCCCTCCGTGTTTGCCTTTGCTATTTCAACCTTCCTTACTTTGTATTTGGCTCTAAAAATTTTAGATCATGTGAGCTGCCACTTACCCCCTGGACTTTATTTGATACAACTTTTGGATTAAGCCATGATTGCAGTGAACACTCCTGTTTATATCCTAATACTGAATGACCAGGACTAGCACTCCACCACTAAATTATATTCCCCAGCTCCGGATCTTTTGAATGAGAATGATTTCTATTTCTTAAAATTTCTTTAGAGTGTTCTCCTCAACCCCCCCCTCATTGTAAACAGCTCTCTCACTGGTACCTATTAAATAAAAGACCCCTTTAACCATTTAAATGGCAGAAATCTGACTGGACTTCATTTAAAATCCTTTCACTTTGAGAAGAGTTTTTGGATTTTCAGAGGACTCTGATTTAAAACTCCCTTCCTCTGAATCCAGTTCCATTTCCTGGAGTAAATTCCTTTGACTCAGGAGAGAAACATTTAAAAAGTAGTTTTAAATCATTTGCTATGAATTTGGATTTATATGTCTTCTGACTGTGCGTTCCCCTTTTTTAGACAAATTTTTGTAGATTAACAGTCTCATACAATCCTTCCTTGTTCTATATTGTTTTGTGGTTTTATCTACTTTTATTATTTGCTTTTAAGAAATAAGCATTTTCTTGAACCACAAGTCATTTTGCATTTGTTAAGAGACCCAAATACATTTAGGTCCTTTGTAATAAGAAGCTGTAACAGGGATTCAAGAGAGTCTGCCTTTATTAAAAGAAGTGGTTCTTTCCCTAGACCCATACAAATACTATGGGTAACTGAAAGCAGGAGAAAACCATCTCTGCCTTCATTTTTACCTGTCTCTTTATAATTTAAAACTTTGTGATACTGATCAGATCTGCATGTAGGCAGTGTTAATCATTTAAGGAATGTTTATCTAAAAACTAGCAATACAAGTTTTGTCAGCCCTAAACATACCTAACCTCTCTCCTCCCCCTTGAAATGTGAGGCTAGATTTGCCACATCCTATTTCAGACCCCTGGAGTACTTTAGTCATCATAAGCTTAGAGGATTACTAGAGAGAGAGAGACAGAGACAGAGAGACATCTCTGGAGCTATCTCCCAGACACAGAACTGAGGGCATGATCAATCAGAGCATAGTCTGATCAAGATCACTTAATGATGCCCTCTGCACCAATTCTGCCTGTCTTTCTTCCTTCCTTCCCGCTTTCCTTCCTTCCTTCCTTCAACTATTTTAATATCAGAGAAGACAAACTTTAAGGTACATACAATGTATTGCCAGGTATAGAGAGGGACACAACACAAAGATAAGAGTGGAATGTTCCGGGAAGCATGAACAATCTTGTGTGCACCTATTAATATAACTTCAAAATACGTAAATGAAAACCAGACAGAATTAAAATGAAAAATGGATATATTTATACTTATGGTAGGATATTATAAGACCCATTTCTTAGTAACTGATGAAATAGGCAAAAAAAATTCAGTGGAAATACAAAACTGAGCAAAACGATTAACAACCTTCACTTAATTGACATACTTACAACACTGCACTCAACAATTAGAGAATATGGATTCTTTTTGAGAATATGGATTCTTTTGGCATGTTTACCAAACTTGACCATGAAGGGGAACACAAAGCAAATGCCAACGAATTCTAAAGAATGAAATCATGTAGCATCTCTTCTCTAAGTACAATGAAAGCAAGTCAGGCACTGTGGTCCATGCCTGTCTAGGAAGGCTGAGGCAGGCAGGAGGATTCCAACTTTGAGGCCAGCTTCAGTAATCTAATGAGACCCTTGGTGACTTAATAATTTTAAGAGAGCTCAAAATAAGATAAAATAAATAGGGCTAGGAGGTAGCTTAGTGGTAAAGTGCCCTTGAGTTCAACCCTCAGAACCAAAAAAGGGAAAAAAAAGATAGCTAGAAATCTAAAATTAAAACATATCAAGCCAGCTGTGGTGGGGCATACCTGTAATCCCAGTAACTTGGGAGAATTAGACAGGAGGATTGAAGTTCAAGGCCAGCCTCAGCAACTTAACAAGGCATTAAACAACTTAGTGAGACCCTGTCTCAAAATAACAAATAAAAAGGGCTGGGGATGTGGCTCAGTGGTTAAGCACTCTGGGGTTCAATCCCCAGCACAAAAAAACCAACATGGTACTGGCACCAAAACAGGGATAAAGATCAAAAGAATAAAATAAAAGACAAAGAGACAAACCCACATAAATACAGTTATTTGATACTAGATACAGCTGCAGAAGACATACATTGGAGAAAAGACAGCCTTTTTAACAAATGGTTCTGGAAAAACTGGAAATCCATATGGAAAAGAATGAAATTGAACCCTTGCCTTTCACCATGAACAAAAGTCAATTCAGAATGTATCAAAGAACTAGGAATTAGACCTGAAACCCTGCAACTGCTAGAAGAAAACGCAGGCCCAACACTCCAACATGTTAGCACAGGAAATGACTTCCTTGAAAAGACACCTATAGTGAAAGAAATAAAATAAAGTCAGTAAGTGGGATGGCATCAAATTAAAAAGTTTCTTCACAGCAAAGAAAACTATCAAGAGCATGAAGAGAGAGCCTACAGAATGGGAGAAAATCTTTGCCACCTGCTCCTCAGGGCAGTAATATCCAGAAGATACAAAGAACTCAAAACACTTAATACCAAAAAAAAAAAAAAAAAAAATACTTAACAAATGGGCAAAAAAATTATATGGACACTTCTCAAAAGAAGAAATACAGTTAACAAATGTATGAAAAAAATGTTCAACATCTCTAGCAATTACAGAAATGCAAATTAAAACTACATTGAGATTTCATCTCCAGTCAGAATGGCAATTGTCAAGAATACAAATAATAAATAAATGTTGGCGAGGATGTGGGGGGAAAGGTACACTCCTACATTGTTGGTGGGACTGAAAATTAGTACAACCATTCTGAAGAGCAGTATGGAGATTTAAAAAACTAGGACTGGAACTACAATATGAGTCAGCTGTCCCACTCCTCAGTATATATCTGAAAGATTTAAAATCAGCATACTACAATGATGCAGCCACATCAGTGTTTATAGCAGCACAATTCAGAATAGCCAAGCTATGGAACCAACCTAGGTACCCTTCAACAAATGAATGGATAAGGAAAATGTGGTGTATATACACAATGGAGTATTACTCAGCCACAAAAAAGAATGACATTATGGCATTTGCTGGTAAATGGATGGAACTGGAGACTATCATGATAAATGAAATAAGCCAGTCTCCAAAAGTCAAAAGTCTTCTATGATATGTGGAAGCTAGTCCAAAATAAGGGATGGGATAGGGGAGTAAAAAACAAGAAAGAGAAAAAGGAAAATAAAGAGAGGGTAGAGAGAATTTCATCAAAGTTGAGGAAAGATCAGTAAAGTGGATGAAGGGATTGAGGAGGAAGAAAATGGGAAGAACAGTGTTAATCTGACTAAACTAACTAAATAAATAAATAGTAAACTGTAAGTGGACTGAAAAGGAACTGTGAAGTGGAGGGCAGGGAGCAGTGGGGAGGGAGGAAGTGCTGGGGACTGAAATGGAGTAGGTTGTGTTCCATGTTTTTATGATTATGTCCAGGTGTACCCTGGTGGTGTATCATAACTAAAAAGAATAAAAAACCCTCCAAAGAGGGGTGGGAGGGGTGGGGGGAAGGGAAAAAATAACAGAATGAATCAAACAACATTACTCTATGTAAATTTATGATTACACAAATGGTATGCCTTTACGCCATGTACAAACAGAGAAACAACATGTATCCCATTTGTTTACAATAAAATTAAAAAAAACCCTCCAAAGATAAAAATGATGCCTAAAACCTAGTTAAAACAAACTTTAAAAATGGTCACTAAAAAAAGAAGGGTGACTCCTATTGTATGTAAATTTTACCTCAATAAACTTGACCAAAAAAACCTCAAAAAACAAAAAAAAAAACAGATCTAAAAATGGGCCTTTTCCTTTTGTCTTTTCATCTATGATTTTCTAAAATTCAGCAAACCAGACAACTATTTATTATGACATCCCAGCTAATATTTTCATTTTCCTTGGTCGTCATATTCAAATGTTAGGAATAGTGGTCTGTAGGATTAAAAGAAATGTCAATAGGTACACAGCTAGGGTGGGAAGTAAAATCATGATTCTGAGACTGAGCATTTATTTCACTATTGCTCATCATATATAGATATCTCATTATTTTAACTCAGTATATGCCCCCATCCAGCAGCAACCTGATAAAATTGGAGATTGCAGGGACCATGTTGGGAAGGATACAGGAACACAGAAGTTACAGCTCAGCCCATGGAGAGAGATAAAGTGAAGCATAGCAAAGTTAAAGTTTTGAAATGGTACATTTATATGTGGCTTTATCAAAAGAGGTTTGTGAAAATGTAAAGAGGCATGTTTACTTTTTAAAAATTTTACCGAGAGGGGCTGGGGTTGTGGCTCAGTGGTAGAGTGCTCAACTGGCATATGTGAGGCACTGGGTTTGATCCTCAGCACTGCATAAAAATAAATAAATAAAATAAATGTACTATGTCCATCTACAACTAAAAATTTTTAAAAAATTTTACTAAGAGATATGTACAATAGATACCACTAAACCTTACTCCATCCTTAAACCTGCCAATATTATAAAAGACATACTTTCAACTTTACCAATTTCTGTATTATTTGTATTTATGAAGTCCTATTACTTTAAAAAAATTTTTAGCTGTAGATGGACACAATACCTTTATTTTTATGTGGTGCTAAGGATTGAACCCAGAGTCTCACATGTACTAGCAAGCACTCTACCACTGAGTTACAACCCCAGCCCCTCCTATTACTTTTATAATCATGAACAACAATGAAGTTTTATCTTTAAGTTCATCATTAGGGAATTGTTGAATGAATCATAGTATGTCCCTACTCTAAGAAAAATTAAAAATGAGATATATATGTATGTACTAATATGGAAATGCATCTATTACATATTATTAAATGAAAAATCAAGTTATAGACTAGTACATATAGTATCATCTGATTAAAAAAATCAAGTTCATAGTATACATGTTCAAGTATACATGTTCATGCTTACATGTTTGCATATAAATGTAGAGAAAAAGATCTAGAATACAAATCAAACAAAAGATGATAGTTGTCTATAAATAGTGATAGGACAGGAAGCATTGTGAGGAAGACTTGAATTTTTATCTTTATATTTCTGTATTGATTCAATTTGAAAATATTAATACTAAAGAATCTTTTAGAACTATGTTAGCCTATAAAGGAGGATATTGTCCCCAAACCTTCTTTGTAAAATAATTTTACGATAATAAATATAAAATAGTATATGTTTAAAGTTAAATTTATTTTAACTATACATTAAAAACACAAAAATTGTACATACTAATGGGGTACTACATAATATTTCAATACATGTATACACTGTGTAATCAGGTTAAATCTATATCCTCAAACATTATCTCTTCTTTATGGTGAAAATATTCAGTATCATTTCTTCTAGCTTTTTGAGATACACACTACATGACCACTATCTTTCTACTTACTCTACTGTGCAATATGCACACAAGAACTTCTTACTCCTATGTAACTGCAACTTAGTCCCATTGATCAACCTTTCCTCATCTGTCCCTCATCCCTCATCCCTCCCCTTTCTTTCCTCAGCCTTCACTAACTACCATTCTACTGTCAATTTCTATGTGATTGACTTTTGTAGATTTCATATATGAATGAGATCATGTGGCACTTGTCTTTTTGTGCCTGGGTTACTTCACTTAACATGACCTGCACTACTATTTATATGTCACAAATGACAGAATGTCACTCTTTCTATGGTTGAATAGTATTCCGTTGTGCAAATGTATCACATTTTCTTTATCCATTCATCACTTGATGGACACTTAGGTTGTTTCCATTTCTTAGGTATTGACTAGTGCTGCAATGAACATGGGAGCACAGACGTCTCTTTGACATACTGATTTTCATTTCCTTTGGATATTTGCTGAGGAGTGGAATTGCTGGATCATATGGTAGTTAAATTTTTAATTTTTTGAGGATCCTTCACACGATTTCCATAATAGCTATACTAATGTACACCAGCAATGTATAAGGATTCCCTTTTCTCCACATTCTCAGCAGCACTTGTTTAACTTTTGTCTTCTTGATAACAGTCATTCTTATTGGAGTGAATTAATATCTTATTGTGGTTTTCAATTACCATGATGATCAGTGATGCTGAGCATTTTTTTCATGCACCTGTTTGCTATCTGTATGTCTACTTTGAGGAAATGTCTGTTTATATCTCTTGTCCATTTTTAATTGCTTTATTATTTTTTGTTGTTGAATTTTTAGAATTACTTATATCTTCTGGGCAGCAATCCTTCTCAGATGAATAGTTTGCATAACTCATGGTGTCTCTTCAAAAACAGTATATTATGGAGAGCCCTGAAATAACTGCTTAAAAATCACACTGAAGATTTCCTACAGAGTCTGGAACTGAAGATCAAGCTGTGGTCCCTACTTTTTCCTCCCTGTACCATTTAACCCCCAACATTTTCCTCCCTGTATCATTTAACCCTGTTGGTGTTTAATATGTCACTCAGAAGGGCACAGAAAGAGGCTTTTTCATGGTCTAGATTTTCAGATGGAAACCTGATTAAGCTCTTGTATCAGTTTGCTTAGGCCATAATAAAGTACCACCCACTGAGTGCCTTAAATGACAGAAATGTATTTTCTCACAATACTGGAAACTAGAAGTCTAAGTTCAAGGTGCTGACAAGTTTGCTTCCTTCTGAGTCCTCTCACCTTGGCATAGAGATGGTCATCTTCTCCCCATATCTTCATATGGTCTTCCTCTGGTATCCATGTCCAATTTCCTTCTTTTATAAGGGCATCAGTCATATTGGATTAGGGTCCACCATAGTGACCTTATTTTAACTTAATGACCCCTTTAAAGGTTCTATCTCCAAATACAGTCACATTCTGAGGTACTGGGGATTAGGAATTCACATGCAAATTTGGGGGACTCAAGTCAGCTCACAAGTTTTATTATTTAGGAACTCCATTGATTTCTGAGAAGATAGATAATTATAAGCATTTTAAATTTAAGGAAGAAACCTGAGAATTTAGTATGCAAACCTTTGAAAATGCAAATGAATTTATAGAGAATTTAGTTGAACTTTTGTTTAACATGATTAAAGCCCCTTTTTGAAGATGAGCAACTGTGGGCAATGTATTACTCTTAATTATATGTGAATTGTGTGATGGATAATGCCTGAAGTCCATTTTGTTTTTAAGTTCTTCTCTTAGCCTTTCCCCATACTTGGACCCTACTAGATTCCTGAACTCCACCTCATCTCAAATCCAGCTAAAATCTTCAAAATAGAAATAGTACCATGCTGAATGAGATCATCTTTGTAATATATTTATAAAAGCAAAATAAATACATTATCATGGTTTTTAGTATGCTCTATGGAAGAACATGTAGAATTATATCTTTAAAATTTTCTGAGTATAAACAAGGCTGACATAATATGTAATATTCTGAACTGTGGTTCAGATGACCTGGGCTTTAGTCCTTTCTATGCATTAGTCAGCATGACTAGGTCAGCACATTTTACTTCTTTGGATCTCAACTGATCTACCTATACGATATGAATGCATGGATTTTGACCATCTATTCACTAGAGGAATCATAAGCAATTATAGTACAGAAATATGTTTGTTAGAAGAAAGATCTTTCAGGTCTGCTCCAATGTTAACACCAATAGTAATAGCAATCATATAGTACTAGTATTCACTACTATTTGTTTTGTACTTAGCACATTCCAGGCAACATACTAAGAAGCATATATCATCTCATTCAGGGCTGGGGAGATAGCTCAGTCAGTAGAGTGCTTGCCTTGCAAGCATAAGGCCCTGGGTTCAATCCCCAGCACTGCAAAAAACAACAACAACAACAAAAAACAAATACATCATCTCATTCATGCTCAAAATAACCATGAAAAGTAAGTATCATCTCTATTTCACAGAGGAGGAAGGTTAGACTTCGATTAAGTTCCCTTGTTATGGTTTAGATATTTGGTATTCCCCAAGAGTTCATGTGTGAGACAATACAAAAAGTTTAGAGGTGACATGACTGGGTTAAAAAAATCTTAATGTAATCAGTACATTAATCCCCTGATAGGAAGTAACCTGGTGGTGACTGTAAGCAGGTTAAGTGTGGCCGCAGGAGGTAGTTGATGGGGGCGTGCCTTTGGGGTGTACATTTTATTCAGGGTAAGCCTAGTCTCTCATCTGTGTCCTGGTGCCATGTCCTGAGCTGTTTTCCTCTGCCACATCCTTCTACCATGATATTCTGACCCACCTCAGGCCCCAAGGAGTCAGCTATCTATAGACTGAGACCTCCAAAACTTTTCCTCCTCTAAAATTGTTCTTGTCAGATCTTTTGGTCAAAGCAGCAAAAAAAGCTGACTAAAACATCCCCATGATAATATACATGGTAAGTGGCAAAGGTGACTTAACCCCAGGTAGGTCTGACACCAAAGTCTTTGCTTTTCTGCTTCTTTGCTTCTGCTACAATGCCTTTTTTTCTGGATTGAACCCAGGGAGGCTGTGCCATTGAGTTCCATCTCCATCCCTTTTTATTTTTTATTTTGAGACAAGGTCTTACTAAGTTGTCCAGGCTGGCCTCAAACTTGTCTCCTGAGAAGTTGAGATTATGGTATGTTCCAACATACCAGGCTATTATAGTACTCTTAATAGTATATTACAGATGTAATTTATCATGTACTGTATTAGTTTCCTAGAGTTGTGGTAACAAATTAATAAATTACCACAAGCTGGGTAGCTTAAAAGAAATTTATTCTCTCACAGTTCTGGAAGCTAGACATCTGAAATTAAGATGTATGCAGGACCATGTTCTTGCAGAAGGCTCCACGGTTGGATCTTTCTTTGCCTCTTACTGGCTACTGATGGTTGCTGACAGTCGTTAGTATTCCTTGGTTTGTGGCACCCTCACTCCAATCTCTGCCTCTATCTTCACATGGCTGTCTTTTCTCTGCGTGTATCTGTATATTCAAATTTTCATCTTCTTATAAGGACACTAGTGAGTGTATTAGGACTCCAAGAGGAGGTCATAACCTCCTCTTGATTGCATCTGGAAAGATCCTATTTCCAAAAAAGGACACATGAATTCAGTTTCAGGTAGACATGAATTTTTGGGAAACACTCTTTAAGAGCCACTAAATAGACAAGAAAATCAAAACCTGTTTTTATTTGGTCTTTGTAGATATACATGACAGTATAGTGTATTTTGACATTATATAAACAAGGAGTATAACTTATTCTAATTAGGATCCCATTCTAATGGTTGTACATGATGTGGAGTTTCATTGGAGGCATGTTCATATATGAGCATTGGAAAGTTATGTCCAATCCATTCTATTGTCTTTCCTATTAAGAAATGGAAAACCTTTTGCAGTATGTTTGATTATGGCTTTCTTAAACTTTAGAGATGAATGAAAAGTTATGTGATTTGAGACTTTCATTTCTTTGACTTATATTTTCTTTGCCTCTGCCAAACAATATTCCTACTGACGGTCATACAATACATTTTATTCTATTTTAATAGTGCAGTGTTGTTTGAAACATGCCTCAGATTCAGAGGATTAGTGGGGACCTCAAATAATCATTAGACTAATGGTCTGTTTCTAGGCAAGGCTCACTGATTTATGCCAGATAGTTGGGTGTCTAATACATTCTGATTAGGTAATTTCATAGCATTCCTTAGTAACATGCCCTAGTGTTACGTTCAGAAGTTCTTTACAAGTTAACCTTTGACTTTCTGGTTACAATTGAATATTATTTTAGTTTACATAGTCTACTATCTTTGAAAATACTGACATATAAACAAAGTAACAAGTGAGATTGTTAATACTTAACATTTACAAAGCAGACTATTGCTACATACTTTCACCAGCTTACAGTAAAACCATAAGATGTCATTAAACTAGCCTCATTTTATAAAAATTGAGATTCAGAGAAGTTGAGTTACTTTCCAAAGGTCATAGAGCTAGTAAATGACAATTAGAACTCCAATTTAAATTTTCAGTCTCCTAAGTTCTCTGCTTTGTCCTATTAACACTCCACTACAGAATGAAGAAGCAAAATCTAATCTTAGTTTTACTGTGCTAATAAATTTAAGAAATGTCAGGAGATGCAATTGGGAATCATAGAATCTTAGAGTCAAAAGAGATGATAAAAATCATACACTTTTGAAACAATCTTCTAGAGAACCCAAATTCTGTTAACTGAATTGATGCTATCAGAAAGGTATTTAACTGCATTGGACTTACAAATAATACTTCACACATATGTAGTTAAGTACATTGATAACTTGCAAAAATGAAGATATACTACTTTGGACACTGGAAAAAAGTAATTGAGCATCAAGTTTCTGATTAAGGAGCTTCACTAGGCAAAACTGGGAGTTGCAGAGTGAAAAGTAAAACACAAATGCAGATTTGCTTAAGAACATGGGCTTTGAGGTCAAACAATTTTAGGTTTGAATCCTACCTCTCATTAGTTACATAGCCTGGGATAACTTTTCTCTAATTCCAGTTTCCATCTATATAAAATGCATATAAGAATATCTACATCATTGTGTTAATATATATATTGAAGGATATTACATATATATATATATATATATATATATATATATATATATATATATATATGATACTTAGCAGGGTACCCCACAAAATAAATTGCAGTTTCTATTAATACATAGAATATTATTGTCATTATTCCTCTTATTGTTAAACATCATATCTAAGCCCCCACCTGACTTGTCTTGAAAGCTTATTGTGGAAAACATTTATTTATAATTATTTAATATTTACATATAGAAGATGATTTCTGACCTCAAGGAAAAAAAGGAACCATGCATAAAAATCTGAAGCAACTTAAGACTTGCTCTCTAATTCTATAACAATAATAGTAAATGTTTATTGAGTTACCTGGATGTGCTTTGTTCATATCTGTTCTAAGTGTTTAATGTTCTTAATTCATTATGTTTTCATAACAACTCTAAGAATTAGGTAGTATTATTATTTCTATTCAATATACAAATAAAACGAGCACAAGGAATTATAATAATTTATTAGGAAGTAGCAGAGCCAGGATTTTCATTCAGTCTAGCTCTAGAATACACACTTTTTACTAACATGATCTATTATCTCTAGATCACACTGCTCTGTTCTCTCTAAAGCAAACTGTTCCATTAAATGAGTAATAGCCCACTGAAGCTTTGAAACAGCAGAATATGAATGCCAGTATTAATGAATTATAACAATTAATTCTCATAAAATTAGAATTAAAAATGGCAATAGAATGTGGCTACATACATACTCTGGCTACCACTGACAAAATAATGTAAAGCTAAAGGTTATTAAGACTCATGCTTAGCTTACACTTTTTAATGGAAAAATGCCTGAACAACTTGAGAAAGGAGTTATGAATTGCAGGTAAAGTCAAAACAGTGGTGAGGAGTAGAGAGGAGCACAGTAAATATACTGGAACTGTAACAGTAAAGGACTTAGCCCTTGGGACTCCCTCTGGGTCCCTTATTCTATGCCATGAAGAAGGAATGGATGACAAAAGACCACGTAACTGGGACACTAATGATGGACCAAAAGTGGGTCTAGAGTCACTATGGCAGACAGAATGGTTACTTCTGTCCTTTTCTATCATAAATCCTGGTAATTTTTAACCCCTGTCATATTGACAAAGGGGCCACTGAAAATGTGTTCTGCTCTATTTCTGGGTAAGTTTCCTGAAAAACATCATCCTAAACTTTCCAATCACCTAACTGTATTTCTGAGAAAGTTGCTCAAATTTATGCAGTTCACTATGAGAAAGAATGATACAGTCTTCATAAAATTTGCAACATACACTTACCTTTTTCTGCTGGACTCAAAACAGTCACTGTGGAAGGGGTGAGGAGGAAGGGAGAGAGGGAGTGGGGAGAGAGAGAGAGAAAAGAGAAGAAATATCAAAATTAATATTTTAGAACATTTTTTCCTACAGCATCATCTTTGAGCAATTTATATAGTGGCAATTCAGAAAACCACCAGCCTAGGATGATTAAATTCCATCCTTTCTTATCTTCCTTCATCTTAAGCTATTAATAATTAAGAATTTCCACTCATTCAACAAACAGTTATAACTTGATTTTTTCAAAAACCCAATGAATAGAAACACCTGAGTTATATAACATGGCATGAAGAACTTAAAAGCTGATAAATTAGGAGATGATTACAAATGCCTTTTGACTGACAATGAGGTTACATCCTGATAAGTTTATCATATATGTTGAGAATATCAGTAAATGGAAAATGTTTTTAATATGCATAAATTACCAAACAATATAGCTTAGTCTAGCCTGTCTTAAACATGCTCAGAACACCTACATTAGCTTTCAATTAGGCAAAATATCTAACGAAAAGCCCATTTTGTAATCAAATGGTGAATATCTCATGATTTACTTAATATTTTACTGAAAATGAAAAAAGAATGGTTGCATGGGTATACTTTCACATGATCATAAAGTTGAAAAATCTTAAGGTGAACCATTGTTAACTTGGGGACTGTATTACTTTCATAGCTATTTGCTGTAGGATGTCTTTAAATGCAAAGCTTTTGATTTATTTGGAGGTAAGACAGTGTGGATGTTGCATGCCAGCATTGATGTCAGACTGAGTTAGAAGCCCAGTTGCACTATTTTGTGACCCCGAGCAAGCTTCTTAATTCTCAAGTAACCTTGTGAGGTAGGTACTGTTAAAAATTAAATGAGTTCATGCATATAGATGCTGCTCTGCATAGTATGTAGCATGAGGTAAATACTCAATGAATATTTATTATTATTATTATTATTACTATTATTATTATTTCTGAAATAAGATTTCAGAGAATATCAAACTGGAATGAACTTCAGCGACTATCTGGTTTATCTACCTCATTTTACAAATGAAGGGAAAATGGACTGAAGTAGTTGCAAATGATTTGCTAGGTCATAGATCAAGTTAGTGATAGAATTGGGACTAGATTCTAGCCTCTAGAGCTTCTTCCACACCCCATTTCTATCTCCCCAAACATTCCTTGCTAGCTTACTGTGAGTTATATATCACTTTGATTTAGAATGCCATTTGTACAAAATGAGGCCTACCTGTCTTTACTCACCACCACCATCTGTGTGCACTTGTACTAGGTGCTAAGGTAAACAGAAATTACAAGCTCTCAGTCTTGAGAAGCTGTTAAATTAAGCTGATCTTTGTACATAATAATTAACAGTTAAGGGTCAGAGAAAAAAAATGGGGAAAAATCCAAACAGAGAATGAGACTGTCATGGGTGTCATTTCTTCAGACCCTTCATCGTTCATATTTTGTTTTCACATGCAGGTCTATTTTTACAAAAAAAATTCTTTAAAAATTCTCCTTTTAATGATCATTTGTATGCACTTTGTTAAAACTGTCACATTTTCTCTGTGCTAAAAGTCTGACCATATGATTTTTTTTTCGTTTTTCTAATACACAAGCCTGGAGACAGATACCAAGTCCTTATTTCTTGTTTCTCCCCCCAGTTAAAGAATCCTGATTAAGAATGCATGAAAAAGGGCTGGAACTGTGG
The DNA here is from genome assembly GCF_902686455.1 of Sciurus vulgaris. Lineage (NCBI taxonomy): Eukaryota > Metazoa > Chordata > Mammalia > Rodentia > Sciuridae > Sciurus > Sciurus vulgaris. The sequence goes on along the minus strand of NC_136471.1, from coordinate 75,021,164 downwards.
CTCAGAGGTAGAGCACTTGCCTAGCATGTGTGAGGCCCTGGTTTGATCTTTAGCACCACATAAAAAAGTAAATATAATCAAGTTTTTTAAAAAAGAATGAAAAAGGTATATACTCTGACAATACAAATACAAGAATAAGCAAGAATATATGATGGGTCACCTTGTGACTTCAGGAATTTACACATGAATGTTACCTAACTGCACTGATACCACTAGGCCTTGAATTGGGCCAATATCTCTTTTAAATGGAGTAAGAGAGAACAGAGTGGCTTGGAGACCAATCTTAATGAAGAATAGCTGATAAGTTGCTCTTTGGCATATCTCTTCCTACCTAAAGCTGAACACTTGCTTAATTTGCTTTTATTTTTAACTGATACACAGAAACATAAAAGTTGTGCATATTAAATGCACATGTAATGTTTGATACATGTATACACTGCATAATGTTTAAGTCACATTAAACACATTTATCTCCTCAAAAATTTATCAACTCTTTGTGAACACTTTTTATGTTAATTTTTGGTTCTTTTCAGTCATACATGACAGTAGAATTCATTCTCATATAACTACATAAGCATGGGATATATCTTATTCTAATTAGGACCCCATTCTTATGAATGTACATGATGGTGGGATTCATTATGGTGTATTCATTTATATACATAGTAAAATTATTTCAGATTCATTCCACTGTCTTTTCTTTTCCTATCCCACTCCTTTCCCTTCATTCCCTTTGTCTAATTTACTGAATATTTATTCTTCCCATCTCTCCCCTTATTTTGGGTTAGCTTCCACATATCAGCAAAAACATTTGACCTTTCACTTTTGAGGCCTGGCTTATTTCACCTAGTATGATCGTCTTGATATCCATTCATTTACTGACAAATGTCATAAAGTCATTCTGCTTTACAGTTGAGTAATACTTCATTGTGTATATATACCCCATTTTCTTTATCCATTCATCTGTTGAAGGGCACCTAGGTTGGTTCCATAGCTTAGCTACTGTGAATTGAGCTGCTATAAGTATTGATGTGGCTGCATCACTGTAGTATGCTGATTTTAAGTTCTTTGGATATATACTGAGGAGTAAGAGAGCTGGGTCAAATGGTGTTTCCATTCCTAGTTTTCTGAGGAATCCCTACATTGCTTTGCCAGCAATGTATGAGTATACCTTTTCTCCCACTCTTATTGTTACTTGTATTATTTTTGGGGGGGGTACCGAGGATTGAACTCAGGGTTACTCAGCCACTGAGCCATATCCCCAGCCCTATTTTGTATTTTATTTAGAGATAGGGTCTTACTGAGTTGCTTGGCACCTCCCTTTTGCTGGAGCTGGCTTTGAACTCTTGAACCTCCTGCCTCAGCCTCCCAGGCCACTGGGATTACAGGCATGTGCCACCGTGCCCAGCTGTTGCTTGTATTCTTGTTAATTGCCCTCCTGACTGGATAGAGGTGAATTTCAATGTAGTTTTAGTTTGCATTTCTCTAATTGCTAGAGAGGTTGAACATATTTTCATACATTTGTTGACCATTTGTATTCTGAGAAGTGTCTGCTCAGTTCCTTTGCCCATTTATTGATTAAGTTTTTGTTTTGTGGTGCTAAATTTTTTGAATTCTTTACATATCATGGAAATTAATGCTCTACCTGAGGTGCTGGTGGTAAAGATTTTCTCCCATTCTGTAGGCTCTCTTGTCACGTACTTGATTTTTCCCTTTGCTGTGAAGAAGCTTTTTTGTTTGATGACAACCCATTTATTGATTTTTGATTTTACTTCCTGTGCTTTAGGGATCTTCTTAAGGAAGTCAGTTCCTGAGCTGAAATGTTGAAGTGGTGGGCCTTCATTTTTTTCTAGTGTGGCAGGGTTTCTGATCTATTTTCTAGTTGTTTATCTACTTTGAGTTTATTTTTGTAGGGTGAGAGACAGGGGTCAAATTTCATTCTGTTCTCTATGGATTTCCAGTTTTTGCAGCCTCATTTGTTTAAGAGGCTATCTTTTCTCCAATGTATGTTTTTGGCACCTTTGCCTAGTATGAGGTAACTGTATTTTTGTCAGTTTGTCTCTAGTGAACACTCACTTTTAAATAAGAAATGGAGTTCCTAATTCCCATTTATATGGCCATTTGCTACAGCACTATGGGTGAGGGAAGATAACCTAGAAATTGTGATCAGTTCTAGATAACCGAGATGAGACAATGTGCCTACAGAAAAATAAATGAGAACCAGTGAATTCTCCAGGTGAGGAACAGTCATATTTAAATAATTGCAGGACACTGCTGTGTTAATAAGATTGGTTTATATGAGCAGAAAGCAGAGGATAGAAATAGAATCAATGGATAAAAGCTGCAGGTTGACACATTTTAGCTCAATATAAGAAAAAATGGGGAAGAAGGGAGGAAAAGGAAAAGTACTAAGGAATGAGACTGATCAAATTATTTATAAATATAGTAAAATATAGTAAAATGAATGCCACTGTTACGTATAATGCACCAATAAAGATGAAAAATAAGGGAAAAAATAAAAAGGTGTAGGAGGAAGAGGAAGAAGAAAAGGAGAAAGAACAGGAGAAAGACTACCAGTATGTAGGGGTACCAGGCTAGCTCAGGCACAGGTAAGAGCCACGGAGTCAAGGCCCCAGACTCCGGGAGTTGGGTGGAAGCAGGCTTGTGGCGAGCAGCCTGCAAACTCGTTTATTGTGGGAACAGGTATACATTTTATAAGTTTCTTGCCCAATCACAATGTGCCACGGGGGATCAGACCACCAGGCTCCTATACAGGTTCCCTTGGTAACACTAGGTCAACTTGGGGCAGTTTCTACATTCCTAGGTGGTCAGAGCGGAATGCTCCTCTCTGCAAGTTTACACACTTGAGACATTAACTGCTGCCAGCCAAGAACTACGGTTTTTCCCAACATTTCAGTAGCCTTGGGAGGGAAGGAGTTTCCCATTACAAACACTTGGAAATGTTGTAGAGGACACTCAAGACATTAGTTTGGCAGTGGACTTGACTTTCAGCATCTTTTCACCCCTGAAATTCTATAAGGAACCAGCAAGTCTATGGGAAAAATATTTTCCTGTAAAATTCCCTTTTAGAAATTACACACTTCTAAGAGGAAAAGGGGGGCCTTATTCTAAAAGATTATGGCACTTATTTAGGTAGTTCTACATTTCCTTTATTTCCCCAATATTGCCTTTTGCACTATTAAAAGAACAGACTAAAATAATTCAGTCATATTTAAAATGAAAATGTTATAGGAGTCATACTAAACTTTTATGAAATGAATCCTTTATTATAAATCTCATGGGTAAGCATACATTTAGGCAATTCTATGGGCAAGTTGCCAGGTATGATTACAGAGTGATGTAGTGATACATGCAATTGCATCTGCTCTGTTTCTTCAAAATTTCAGTTCACTACTGGGATGTTAAATGACTAAAGTTATCATCAAATAGCTTTTTGCATTGTCTCTTCTCTTTTGTCTCATCAATGTACTGATTTTTTGCAACCAGGTATGGAGAAAAGTTATGGAAGGGGAGAGTAAACAGAATGGTTTTTATCACAGACATCTGGTGTTAAAATGAAAACTTATCTCATGACTTCCTTTAAGTAGAAGTACATCATAGGTTCAGAGAAGAATATGGGTGGAATAAACCTAATCAGTGGTTTAATGAGAATGGTCAAAAAACATAGTAGAAATGATATGGAAGAAGCTCTGTAGAAGTGCTATCAAACAGAAACATAATGTAAGCAAGGTAGTTTAGGCTTTGTAGTAGGAACATTCTAAAGAGTTAAAGTTTGCCAAGCAAAATTAATTGTAATAATATATTTTATTTAGTCTAATATATGAAAGTTTCATTTCAACATGTTATCCATATGAAAATCATTAATGCTATATTTTATATTCTTTTTTACATTAAGGTTTTAAAAGCTGGTGTGTATTTTATGTTTCCAGAATATCTCAATTCAGAGGTTACATTTGAAGAATTTAATAAATTTAATGTGGCTAGTGGTCACTGAATTAGTGCAGTTCAGAAGGACTTTTGATATGTGGAAACTAGAGCAAAATAAGGGAAAAGGGTCAGGGGAGTACATGAAAATAGAAGGGAGATCAGTGAAATAGAGGGAATGGACTGAGTGGGAGGGAGGAGGAATGGAAAAGGGAGGAGTGGTAAAATGAAATTAACCAAATTATGCTATGTATATACATGAATATACCACAGTGAATTCTACCTTTATATATTTTGTCTATAAAGCACCAATTAAAAATAAATAAATAAATAATAGAAGAGTAGGAGAAGTGTAACAGGGATAGGGAGGAGGGGAAAAGCAAGTACTGGGGACTAAAATAGAGCAAATTATATTCCACACATGTATGGTTATGTCCAAATGAACTCCATTATGTATAAACTAAAATGCACTAATAAAAACATTTTACAAAAAAAGAAGTCGTAAAAGGAGAATGGGAATTTTTTAAATATTGGAAATAGAGTGAGATGACTACTCATTTACAAGATGAAATTCTCTTAATTAATGACATGATTGGGAAGGGAATTTCTTGTATTGATCTACAGTATAATTTGGCTTGTATTTATAATTTATCTCTGACACTTATGACCTTGGGCAAGTTACTTAATTATTCTGTACCTCAATTTCTTCATCTATAAAATAAACATAAAATTATGTATGTTATCAGGTTGTTATAAGGATTAAATGATAAAATAAGCGTAAAGTACTTGGGTGCCTGGCACAGAATAAGAGCTTAACTATTGTTGACTATTTATTATAATTTTTATGAGAAAGGTGAATTGAGGTTCCATGAGGTTAGGCTTTACAATAAGTTTCAGATAAAAATAAGTGCAGTTATTAAAAATGTTGTGGACACCCAATATTATACATGATGGTTTTAAAGTAATTTTTCATTGTGAAAATGATTAACTTGATTCCCACTTTTCCCCTTAGATATTTCTTAAATACTAAGTAAGGAGAAGGAAACAATTTGAAATAGGGAACTGAGATAACATTCCTGATTATTATCTACTCATTGAAGGCAAGCTAACCATGCTAGTCTGAATTTACTCTGAAAAAGTTACTGATAATAGCCATTTGTTTACTCTTTAGGTAGTTATTCTCAAATCTGGATGATTTTAACAATTATTTAGGTAGCATGATAAAATATAGATTTCAAGACCCCTTTCACATAAATCCCAGGATAGGGATACAGGAATTTGTAGTTTAAAAATTCAGCAGATGATTCTGATTATCAGCCAGGTTTAAAAACCACTGGAATTATTTTGCAATTTTTGTATCACGTGTGATACATGTAAGTGTCTAGCATGTGGATAACTTCTAAAACTATTTGTAATAGAATGATTCCTATATGCTTGAATGGATAGCTTTTACTTCTATATAAACTTGGTTTCTTGAAAAATGATCCTTCTACTTTTTTTGTCTTCTACCTTTTGAGGAGAATTAGTTCCTAGATCTTTTTCTTAATCTCGAAATGGATATTCTTTTCACCAACAATGGCAGAATAAGGAATTGCAGAATTCCAACCCCTCCCTAAAAGCAATTAATGAGGTGGCAAAAACTGCCAGAATCAACTTTTGCAGAACCCTGGAATCTAGTTTAAAAAAAAAAAAAACTTACAATAGCCAAGGGAAGACTTGTTGAAGGGGGCCGATGTTTTGTAATAAGAGAATGTTATGACATTTTAAATTGGCTGCCTACTATCTTCTGCATCCCAGATCTGCAAAGACTGTGAGATCACAACCCATATTCCTGGCACAGGTGTCTAATGCTAGAGGGAGCAATATGGATCTTATTCTCAAGGAATTGTGGTTGTGAGCTTCATCCATCTGGTGGCTCCCTCAAAGACCAATGCAAAGGCTTTCCTGTGTTTAGTCTGACTCAGAATATTCCCAGGGCTGGGATGGCTTCCTGAGCAGCTTTTGCCAGAAGTATTTAAAGGAACAGATAAAGTCCACAGTGGCCTTGGGCAAGGATATCACTTGGCAATAGACAGACCAAAAAACCCAGTAAAGTAGACATTCACAAAGGAGATACATTCGGTGGGGAAGAGGAATTTAAGTGTTGTCATGTGTACCACACAACTAAGAAGGGCATGCAGACACCCAGGATGAGATGCGTGTTCAAAAAAGGCCTGAGGCTAAAAAGAACAAATTTAAAAAAATTAAAAGGCCTGAGAAGACTCGAAACCTTTACTTCCAGTGAAACTTCAGGTACTTCACAGCAGTAAGTAAAGTAAGGCACAATTAATTATAAACAGCCTAGTTAAGGGTTGAAGGAATACTCTGACACAGAGCCAATAGGCAAAGACTGGAAGATTATATTTTTCTTCTAATTTTTTTCCAGATGGTCATGAAATCTCTGTCAAACCACAAACTGACTACATATTTAAGGAACAGAGACTTCAGAGACCACATATTGGCAAAGAATATGGTCTTTAAGAAAGGTTAGAAAAGTCACTAAACAAGCAAACAATGCACAACTGACAGCAATAACAAACCCTGGAGAAAAACTTATTTCCAGAGTTGCCACTTTGTAACATTAAAAATATCCAATTTCCAATTAAAAAAATTATAAGGCATGCAGAGAAACAAAACAGTATGTCCCATTAACAGGAAAAAATGTCTAAAAACTATACATGAGGAAGCCTAGGCACTGAACTTACTATATACAGACTTAAATCAAACCAAGGGAAAAGAACTAAAGAAAATCATGTTTCACCAAACAGAGAATGTAAATGAAGAAATTAGAGAGAACAAATTAGAAATTCTAGAGCTGAAAAGAACAATCACTGAAATGAAAAATTCACTAGAGAGGTACAACTGCAGATTTGAGCAAGCAGAAGAAAAAGTCAGTGATCATGAAAATAGGTCAATTGAAATTATACAGTCTAAGGAGCAGGATAACAAAGCAATGAATAAGAATGAAGAGAGCCTATGAGACCTGTATGATATCATTACGTATAATACATACACACACACACACACACACACACACACACACATACACACACACAGACACAGGACTTCCAGAGGGAAAGGAAAGAGAGAAAACAGAGCAGAAAGAATATTTTAAAAAATGATGACTAAAATTTTTCAAATTTGATAAAAGACATGAGTCCAAACATCTAGAAAGTATAAGAAACTTCACATGGAATAAACTTCACATGGAATATCCAAACTGATCGTCAAAATGTCAAAAGTCAAAGATAAAGAGAAAATCTTAAAAGTAGGAAAATAAAAGTGACTCATGACATGGAAGAAATACTCACTAAGACCAATGACTAATTTCTCTTCAGAATCCATAGAAGCCAGAAGGCAGGAAGATATCTTATTTAAAGTGCTGAGAAAAATACCTGTCAATCAATATTTTTATGTCCAACAAAACCATACTTCAAAAAATGGTGGAGAAAATGAGATATTACAAAATTAAAAAATAAAAACTGAGGGAATTCATCATTAGTAGAACCACCCTATAGGGAAAGCCAAAAGGAGACTTCCAGGAAAAATAAAAAGGTACTAACTATAACTCAAGCTATAAAAAGAAACAAACACTGGTAAAGGCAACTACATAGGTAACTACAAAAACCAGTAGTATTGCATTTTTAACTATTTTTATTTGCTATATAATTTAAAAGACAAATGCATAAAAATGATAAATCCATGTTACAGGACACATGATGCATAAATATGTAAATTGTGACAATAACAATAAAAAGGGGGAATGGAGCTGTAAAGGGCAAAGTTTTGTATACTATGAAACTAAACTAACAAATACTGTGTACAATTATAATGTTTGAATAAAAAAATAAACTGGTATTAATTCAAACTTGATTAACATTAAGAGACTATATTAACAATAATATTCATGGTAAACACTAAGAAAAAAGCAAGAAGTATATTCTGAAAAATATGTAAGAAAATAAAAATGGAGGACTGGGGATATAATTCAGTTGGTAGAGTGCTTGCCTTGCAAGCACAAGGTCCTGGGTTCAATCCCCAGCACTGCAAAAAAAATTTTAAAAATTAAAAATAAAAAAAAATAAAAATGGATACACTGGAAAAAATTAATGAAAAAAGAAAGCAGCAAAATAACAATGAGATACTATTATATACCTTTAGAATGGTGAAATTCCATAACAATGATCACACCAAATGCTGGCAAGGATGGAGGACAACAGGAACTTTCATTCTCTACTGGTAGGAATGCCACTTTGGCAGACACTTTGGTGGTTTCTTACAAAACTAAACATACTCTTGCCATCCAGTCTAGCAATCACACTCCTTGGTATTTACCCAAATGAGCTGAAAACTTATGTCTACACAAAAACCCACACAAAGATGTTTTAGCAGCTTTATTCAAAATGGTCAAAACATGGATGCAGCGAAGATATCCTTCAGCAGATGAATAGATAAGCAAACTATGGTATATCCATGCAATGGAATATTATTCTCTGCTAAAACAAATGAGCTATCAAGATATGAAAAGACATGGAGGGATCTTAAATGCATAATACTAAGTGAAAGAAATCAGTTTGAATAGATTAAATACTATGATTCCAAGTACATGAAATTGTAGAAAAGGTAAAGCTACGGAGATAGTTAAAAACTCAATGATATTCAGGTGTTTGGGGTAAGGGAGGGATGAACGGGTGGAGTGTAGAATATTTCTAGGGCAATGAAAATATGTGATACCATAATGGTAGATGTATGTCATTATATATTTGTCAAAACCCACAGAATATACAATACCAAGAATGAATACTAACGTAAACTATGAACTTGACTGATAGTGATATGTCAGTGTAGTTTCCTTGATTATAACAAACGTACCATTCTGAACTATTCTGGTGTGGGATGTTTATTGTTGGGGAGGCAATATGTGGCAGGACTCTTTGTATGGAAACTCTGTGCTTTCTGCTCAGTTTTGTTATAAACTTAAAACTGCTCTAAAAATAAAGGGTATTTAAAAATTTAAAGGCAGTGAGAGATGGAAACACAAAACAAGATGTAAGACATACAGAAAACAAATATCACATGTCAGAAAGTAAGTCCTTATTTATCACTAATTACTTTAAATAAAAATGAATTAAACTCTTCAGGCAAGAGGAAGAAATTGGTAGAATTGATAAAAACACAAGGCTCACTTTAGATCCAAAGACATAAATTGGCTTAAATATCCATGCAAATAGTAACCAAAAGGGAGCAGGGTTACTATACTAATATCAGACCAAAATAATTGAAGCTAAAAATTGATAATAGGATATATACTGATGAAGGGGCTAATATATCAAGGAGATATAATAATTATAAACATATATACTCAACAACAGAGTCCCAAAATGTAAAGAAAACACTGACAGACTTGAAGGGAGATATAGATGGAATTGCATCAACAGTTAGAGACTTCAATACCAACTCTCAACTATGGATAGGAAAACTAGACAGAAGATCAAAAAGAAAATAGAAGATTTGAACAAAATTATAAAACAACTAGATCTAACAAATGTATAAAGACCACCCAATCCAACAACAGCAGAATGCACATTTTTCTCAAGCGTTTATGGAATATTATGTTTTATAAACCATATATTAGGCCACAAAACAAGTCTTGATAAATTTAAAAGAACAAAATCATACAAAGTATTTTTCTCTGATCATAATGGAATTAAACTATAAATCAATAAAACATTATGGAGAAATAATGAGAAATTGCAGAAATAGAAAGGAATAAAACAGAATCATAGGAGCAATTGTATGCTGACAAATTAAATAACCTAGATGAAATAGACACATTCTAGAATATATACAATCTATCCAAACTGACTCGAGAATGTTGCCAAAGGCTATAAGTAGGTAAACAAGGAATTACTAATCAATGTGCATGAAGTTAAAGCAAGATGAATACATTCTAGTGGTCTGCTATACAACATTGTATTTATAATCAACAATAATGTATTATGCATTTAAAGTTTTTTAAAAGGGTAGATCTTATGTTACATTTCTTACCACAATAAAAAAGAGTAAAATATACAAGTGAATGAACCTTTAATAAATAAAAAATTGAACCAATAAGGAAAAAACCTCACAACAAAAAGTCAAGATGAAATGGATTCACTGGTGAACTTTACCAAAAATTTAAAAATTCACCAATCCCAAGGAAATCAAAAGGAAAATTTTTAAACACCTCAGGTCAAACTATTTGAAAACAACATTCCAAAAAGTATAGGATGAAACAAAATGAGTACTGAGTGAAGTTTATAGTAATAAACGACTATGTTAATAAAAAACAAAGATCTCAAACAACCTAAGTTCATTTTTCAAAGAACTAGAAAGAGAACAAACTAAACCCAAAGTTAGCAGAAGGAAGGAAAAATAAAGACTAAAGAAGAAATAAATCAGAAAAAGCTTCTCTTTTACTTATAATTCTGTTTATTTGATTTTTCTTTTTCTCCACAGAAATACAAAGATCATAAATGACTACTAGGAAAAACCTCATGCTAGTCATTGGAGAAACTTGAGAAATGGGTAAATTTTGAGAAACATACAAACTACCAACATGGAGTCAAGCAACAGAAAATTTGAACAAATCAACAGGTAAAGGTGGAATCTGTAATTAAAAATCTCCCAGCAAACCAAACCCCAGGACCACATGGCTTCATGGTGAATTCTATCAAACATTTTTAAAAGAATTAACATCAAAAGAAACAACATGTATCCCATTTGTTTAAATAATAAAAAAATTAACATCAAGTCTTACAAAGCATTGAAGAGAAGAACTTTTCCTACCTCATTCTATGAGGCCAGTATTATCCTGATACCCAAGCCTGATACAGATATCACAAGAAAACAAAATTATCTACAAACATCTCTTATAAATATAGATAAAAATTCCTCAAGCAAATACTAGGAAATGGAAATCAGCAACAGATTAAAAGATTATATATCATGATCAAGTGGGACTTATCTGTGAAATTTAAAGGCTATCCAACATAACAAAAATCGGTGATGAAATGTACCATGTTAACAGAATGAAGGAAGAAAATCCTTACATGACTATCTTAATTGAGGCTGGCAAAACATGTAAAAATATTTTATACATTTTAGTTAAAAAATGTTCAAGGAGCTGGGATTGTAATTCAGTGGTAAGAGTGCTTGCCTAGTATGGGTGAGGCACTGGGTCCGATTCTCAGCACTGCATATAAACAAATAAAAATAAAGGTTCATTGCCAACTAAAAAAAATATTTTAAAATGATCAAGAAATTAGTGATAGAAGGAAACGTCCTCAGCTTGATAAAAGGCATTGATGGAGAATCTACAGCTAATAGTATTCTCAATAGTGAAGTCTTAAAATTTTCCCCCTAAGATCAGGTACAAGAACAGGATCCGTGTTATCATTTCTATTCAATATTTTACTGGAGGTTCAAGTCAGTGCAATTGAACAAGAAAAAGAAATAATAGGCATTCAAACTGACTGGAAATAAGTAAAATTGCATTTATTGACAGATAACTTGATCCTATATATAGATAATTCCAAAAGATCCATGCCAAAAAATTTTAAAGCTAATGAACAAATTCAAAACAAAATTGTAGAAAACAAGATCAATACCCCAAACCAGTTCTATTTCTGTAGTCTAGCAATGAATAATTAGAAGAGAAAATAAAGGAAATAATTTCATTTACCATAGCATCAAAAAGAATAAAATATTTAGGAATAAATTTAACCAGAAAGGCTCAAGACCTATATATTTTAAAGTATAAAATACTTTTGAATGTAATTAAGGACCTAAGTAGAAATGCATCCAGTTATGGATTAGAAGACTTGAGATTGTTGCTGAAAAGAAAGTGTATTCAGTCATTGATTAATGATATATTCTATATATGTCTGTTAAGTCTAAGTTATTAATTGCATTTCTTAGGTCTATAGCTTCTTTGTTTAGTTTTTGTTCAGAGCAGCTATGCAGTGATGAGAGAGGTGTGTTAAAGTTAGTATTATTGTGTTGTGGTGTATTTGCTTCTTAAAATTGGGAAGGGTTTGTCTGATGTACACAGATGCTCCATTGTTTGAGGCATAAATATTTACAATTGTTTTGTTGATGTGTAATTCCCTTAAGCAGTATGAAATTACCTTCCTGATCCTTTCTGATTAACTTTGGTTCGAAGTCCACTTTATCGGATATGAGGATAGAAACCTCTGCTTGTTTATGAGATCCATGCAAATGATATAATTTTTCCCATCCTTTTACCTTTAGTCTGTGGATGTCTTTGCCTATAAAAATATGGAACACTTCACAAATTTGTGTGTCATTAAGATGGCAATTCTCTCCAAAGTACTATACAGATTCAGTGCAATTCCTATCAAAATCTCAACTGCCATTTCTGCAGAAGTGAAAAGGCTGAACCTAAAATTAATATGGTATTACAAGTGATCCTGAACAGCCAAAACAAAGAAGAAAAATAAAGCTGAAGCAAACTAGGGAGGGAAAAGGGGGGAAAAGAAAAGGTGTGGGAATCTCAAAAAAACAGAATGAAGAACAGTAAAGCAGAGGAAGGGTACATTATGGGTAGGGAGGGGAAGAAAAAGGAAGGTAGTGAGAAATGAAATTGACAAATTCAGGTCATGTGCAGGTACAAATATATCACAATAAATGCCATTATTATGTGTAATATAATGCACTAACAAAGGTTTTTTTCAAAGAAAAAAAAAGAATGCCTACTTCTTGATTTAAGAATTTTTTACAAAGGTACAGTAATCAACAGAGTGTAGTATTGGTAAGACAGACAAATAGATCAATGGAACAGAATTGTGGGTGCAGAAATAAATGTATACATTTGTGCCCACTGATTTTTGATAATTATGTCAAGATCATTCAATGGGAGAAAGAATAGTCTCTGCTGAAATTTGTGCTCAGATAACTACATAGCCACAAACAAAACACAATGAAGCTAGACTCCTACCTTATACTAGATAGAAAAACAATCTCAAGAAGGATCAAATCCCTAAATGTAAGTGCTAAAAGTAAAGAACTCTTACAAGAAATCACAGGGGTAAATATTTATTGCCTGGCATTTAGGAATAGATTCTTAGATATGATACCAAAAGTAGGGGCAACAAAAGAAAAATTAATAAACTGAATTTTATCAAAATCAAAAATGTTTTATATCAAATGATACCATCAAGAAATCAAAATGACAATTCATACAAAGGGAAAAATATTTGCAAATAATTTATCTGATAAAGGTTGAGTATTCTGAACATATAAAGAAACATTACAACTCAACAACTAAGTCAATCCAATAAAAATTCCAATATAAAAATGGCCAATAGCTTGAATAGATATTTTTCCAAAAATGGCCAACAAGTACATAAAAAGATGCTCAACATCTTTACTCATTAGGGAATTGCAAATCAAACCACAATAAGATACCACTTTATACCCACTAAGATGGTTAATTGCTGGGTGCAGTGGCACATGTCTATAATCCCAGTGACTTGGTAGGCTGAGGCAGGAGGATCGCTAGTTCAAAGTTAGCCTCAGCAAAACGGAGGTGCTAAGCAACCCAGTGAGACTCTGTCTCTAAACAAAATACAAAATAGGGCTGGGGATGTGGCTCAGTGGTCAAGTGCCCCTGAGTTCAATCCCCAGTACTCCCCCCCAAAAAATGGCTATAATTTTTTAAAATGGAAAATGGCTAGTGTTGCTAAGGATATGGAGAAAGTAGAATCCTCCTGAATTGCTGAGTGGAATGTAAAATTGTACAGCTACTGTAGAAAATCTTTTCGAGTTTCCTCAAAAAGTTAAATATAAAATTACCAAATTGCCTAATATAATTTCCAACCTTCTCCTGGTATATATCCAGAAGAATTGAAGGCATATATTTAAACAAATACTTGCAAGCAAATGTTTGTGTGAGCACTATTCATAATATACAAAAGTAGAAAGAGCCAAAAATCACCCTCAACAGATGAGTGGTTAAACAAATTGTGGCATCTACATACAATAGCATATTATTCAACCATAAAAGGACTGAATTACTGTTACATGCTACAATGTAGATGTATCATGAAAACATCATGGTAATTAAAAGACAATAGACACAAAAGGACACATATTGCATAATGCTATCTATATGAAACATCATAGAACGAAGATTAATAGTTAGCAGGAACTTGAGGAGTAGGGAACAGGGAATGACTGACTCCTTAATGCCTATGAGTGTTCTTTTAGGACGAAGAGAATGTTTTGAAACTCCATAGAAGAGAAGGTGGTACAACCCTGTGAATGTACTAAATGGCACTGAAATGAATAATTTAAAATGGTTAATTTTGTGTTATATAAATTTTACCCCAATAAAATGTATACTGTTACTTTTCTCCTTCTCTAAAAGTTTAAGCCTCTTATTTTCTCAAGTCAAGAAGAAACCCTTATATTCTTGTTAACAACAATAAGTTGGTATCTAATGAGCTCTCACAATGTGCTGTGAACTGTGATTCATGCTTTTAAAGCATCATATTATTTATACCTAACGACAGCAATGCTTGGTATATAGTAGGTACTGAGCAAGTATTTGTGACATGTAGAAACAACTTATATAGGTAAGGTGTATGTGAGGCAACTAAGGTTGAGAGATATTAGGTAACTTGCCTTGGGTATCTTGGCTAGGAACTGCCAGGATCCAAATTCTAAGAATCATAGTATAAAACATCTCTTTTGGTTTTTAGCTGTAACTTGATATTATGGAGAAAGACATCAGGTTCTATCCCTAGAAAGAAGTCAGTTCTTTACTATTACTCTTTTAGTCAGCTTTTTTGCTGCTGTGACTAAAAGACCTGACAAGAACAATTTTAGAGGGGTAAAAGTTTATTTGGGGGCTCACGGTTTCAGAGGTCTCAGTCCATAGACAGCTGGCTCCATTCCTTGGGACTCAAGGTGAGGCAGAACATCATGGCAGAAGAGTGTGGCAGAGGGAAGCAGCTCACATGATGATCAGAAAGCAGAGAGAGAGAGAGACTCCACTTGCCAGATACAAAATATATACCCCAAAGACATGCCCCCACTGCCCCCTCTCCTCCAGCCATACCCAATCTGCCTTCAGTTACCACTCAGTTAATCCCAATCAGGGGTTAATTCACCAATTGTGTTAAGGCTCTCATAACCCAATCATTTCACCTCTGCATGTTATCACATTGTCTCACATGTGAGCTTTTGGGGGACACTTCACGTCCAAACCATAACAATTATGTTTTCAGTTGTACTGAAATTCTAATCTGTTACTTTGGTTTAATTGAAAAAGGCATAGCCTTGGTATGTGACAGTCTTGACTTTAATTCTTTATTCTTTACTAAAGGTGTTACTTTAAGAAAATTTGATCTAACCTTTCTGAAATCCAGTTTGCTTAATTGTAAAGAGGTTTTGTAAAATGAAGATGGCAGGATGGAATGGTGTAACTGGAATTGGAAATCAGGGTTACCTTATTCTTCTAATTTTTTTATTTGTTTGCTTTTTTCAGTAAAGACCAGACTGGTTTTGAACTCCTAGTCTCAAGCAATCCTCCTGTCTCAGCCTCCCAAGTGCTAGGACCATAGATGTGTGCCACAGTTCTCAGCTTATCCTGATTTTCAAATAGTGGTAATTGGTGTGAAATGTTAAGAAAACACTGTGCAGGCCAAATAAAATACCCACAGGTTACATCTGCACTGTGAGTCACAAGTTTTGACCTCTGTGTTAGTTGAGTGGAAGAAGGATGTTAAAATAGTATGGGGGTTAAGAACATGAACTGTGGAGCCATACTGCTGGAGCTGCCATCCAAGCTTGGCCATTTTCTAGCTCTATGACATTAGATAAGCGGCTTCGTCTGTCCGTTCTTCAGTTTACTTGTCTGTAAACTGTGCATGACAATAGTATGTATTTCATAAGGCTATTAAGAAGATTAAGTGTGTTTGTGTGCGTGCATGTGGCCACTTAGAAACAGTTCCTGACACATAGCAAGTGCTATGCAAGGATGTTAAATAAAGAAAAACAAGTAGGTCCTAAGCTTTCTTTCAGCTTTTCATATTATATGACTAAATAAGAACTTACAGAAAGCTAATTATTCACACTGATTCTAACTTCACCTTTACCTCAGTTTTCTCAGCTGTGCCTCAGTTTACACGTCTGCAAAATGGAGATAGGAATGGTGCCAGCTTCATAAGCTAGTAAGGATTAAATGAGTTAATATAGAGAGAGGTAATGTTATTTATTGTACTTAGAACATTTTCTGGCACAAAGTTAATGCTATATAAATTTTGGGCATGATCATTACTGATTTTTTAAAAGATTTCTTGGCAAAGTTCATGAGTCAGTATTAAAGAATTCCAAAATATGTTTAATAGTACTTACAATATGGCATTGATCCTAGGAGCAATGTCCATACCATAATAGTGGAGTTGAACTTTTGATCCTTAAATCAATCATTCAAAAAAGCCAAAGTGGTGAGGTCTGAGAATAGGAAAATTTCCCTCTTATTGCGTAGTTTGCTTAATGCACCTCAACGTGAGATTGAGATAAAAAGAAAAACAGCTTAAAATTGTATCTATGAAGGAAACTAATGAAATTTATATTTAAGAGCTCTTTCTGCATTTCCCATATTATCTCTATGAAGGAGGTGAGGAAAATTCAAACTCTGCTGTATATAGAAGAAAGTTCTATATTGGAAAAGAGGTCATTTCCTGCCTCCCTAGTTCATTCCAGTTCACCTAGGGTAGAATACTGCTTTGTTAAGTAAGTAAGAGAAGAAGTATATAAGTGGACTTAGGTCCTGGGTTTGAAAAATCAGCACCCCCAACCATGATTTGTAAGGTGAGAAGTTCTGGTGTGAAGAAATAATGGAGTCTTGGAAGAACTTGGGTTTGACAGGATGTCTGATGGGACAAGTGGGAATTCTAATACAATGGGACAGAGAACTTCACACTGAATGAATAGGGAACATTGCAGGTCACAAGTATAAGGGCGCTGGCAATGGGATTCTAATGTTAAAGTGATGATAAACATTAGGGGAATCTTTTTTGAGAGGAGATGGGGATTCTTCAACATGAAATGGTAGCGGCAAGGGGAAATTTCACTGTGAAATGAGCAGGGATTCTGTTATGAGGAGACAAAATATAATTTGGAAACTATTATGAGTTTATAAGAACATTAGAAGGCCATTAATAATAAGGACAAGGGATTAGGGGCAAGCCACATAGGGAAGAACTTGCAGTTTGTGCTGGGATATATTGTGGAATTTGGAGTCTGAAAGCACAAGATGGTGAGAACCATATTACAAATAAGGAGGCGATAAAGTGTGACAGGACAGAGTGCAAGAGAATAGCACAGAGTCATAAAAGTGGTGTTCCAGTGAGAGGGAACAAAAGACAATACTCCCATTGGGAGGGGTAGGAAATGGTAAAAACTCCAGTAGGAAAAGATGGGACTTCCCCAGTTTGAGAAGATGGGGACAAGTGTAATCTTAACCATAAACATCAGCAGAAGAGGTTGGCAGAATGAGGTGTTAACAGTAGAAAAGAACTTCAGGAGTTGGGGAGTGAGTTCCTCCTCCCCCCAAAAAAGAAGATAACAAGGATTCTGGAATCATGATTCAAACTGATCCTTTGAAGGGTTATGATAGAGATTGTGGGAACCCTTTGAGAAAGGTAAAGAGAACACTCTAGTGTGAGAAGATAGGAGACAAGTCAGGACCTCCATGTGGCAAAAGCAGGATCTCCATGTGGCAAAAGCAGGGTCAGTAATATGAGGTATCAGAAAATAACATGGGACCCCCTATGGGAAGCAGTTGAACTTTCCTTAAGGCAGGAAGGCAGGAAACTGGAGGGAACCCCTGCTGATAAAATCAGGGGATCTAGTTTGAGGAGAGAGGATTTTGTGTTGAACCCCCATCCCCATTAGAAGGGCTGAGAATCCACACGGAAAGAGAATGAAGGGCTTACCTTACTATATGAGAAGGGGAGACCTCAGTGGGACAGAACAGAGTGTACTGTGGGATCGCAAGTGGGTAAAGATATGAAGCACTTCAGGCAATGTGAGAAGATTGCAGGAAAAGGATGGATCTCAATGTGGGAAAAAGGTGAGCTAGTGAGAAAGTACAGGAAATATTTTTGGATTCTTAGTCCCTAGTATGGAATCCTAGTAGGATTCTAGTAGGAGGGAAAATGGTGGGACTCTTAGTTGGATGCATGGGTGGGATTCACAGTGTGAGAAGACAGTGTAAGGACACAGGATATGTTGTTTCCTCAATTGGATAGGGTGGGGGCCCCTCAGAAGGAGAACATAAGGCGCAAGTGGTTGTCCTGCATGAGGAAAGGGGGCCCCAGTGGTAAGAGCCAGAAAATTACTGTGGGTAGGGCAAAGAAATGAGAAACCCTAGGTGGGAAGCTATGGCGACATGGTGGGACCCTCGTGGGAGGGCGCAGGAGATATTGTGGGAAGCCAGAGGTTGGGACAGGGAGCTCTTCAGGGAGCGAAGGGAAAACCGCAGAGTGAGGGCTTGGAACACAGGGACACCAGTGTGAAGGGTAGGGCAGACGATTATGCTGGAGCATAATTTCCCCACCTTAGGTGCCCAGCTCCACTTACCCAGGCAGAGTTCAAAGACGTAGGCATAGTAGGACCAGAGCACGACGAGGACAATAACGAGCACTGGCACCCAGGACAGTACCCGGCGGCAGCACCGCAGCCCCCCAGACAGAGCCATCTTCCAGCCCCGCCGCATCTTCGGCTCGAAGATCGACCTAGCAGGCCTGCTGGCGCTGGGTAGGAACTGCTTGGGCGGCGGCTGGGAGGCGGGAAGGCGGGCTGTGCGGCGCTCCACTGCCTAGCCTGGCGGGAACCCTCTCGCCTAGCCAATGCCACCTGTGGGGCCGTACTGCTAAGTGCGCCCAGCCTGGCACAATAGGCGTGAGTCACGGCGTGGAGGAACTGGTCCTGTTGGAGCGGAAGGTGATCGGTCAGGCAGTCGAGGCTGGGCACTCTCAGAGGGAGTGCAGTCCCTCCCCTTTCCGCCTCTCCCCCCCACCCCCCACCCCCTTGCTTCAGCGCTGGATGCAGAGCTGGACCTCTGCAAAACTGTAAAGCGGAAGAAATTTGGGCCCGCCCATCGACTCTTACTGCACTGCGTCCACCCTCTTCTCTCCAATTTCGTTTCTCTACGTCTCTGTCTCTCCTTGCCTCTCCCTTCCCCTTTTCCTCGCCCTCTCCCTCTCCCTGACTCCCCCCACCCCACGCACTCATACGAGGACACATACTGTGTGAAAGATGCGCACTGTAGCATCTCATGACTTAAAGGTCATCCAGCCCCATCCTCCCACTGCTGCTTGAACAATATGCTTAACACGTAGTGCCGCAGTCGATGCTGGGGTAAGTCCGTTGACAGGGCACTCCCTCCTTTCCTCTTTCCCTTCCTGCAGAATTAATTTAGTATATTTTCAGAGTAAACACAATGGTACAGAGAAACAAATGAGGGAGATAATGATTCTGTGAGGGGCCAGGGAAAGCTACAAAGGAAATGATACTTGAACTAAGCTTAATTAATAAGAATTTCCTAGGCAGATTAAAGCAGGAGGACCTTTCAGACAGAGGAGACAGCATTTACAAAGGCATATAATAAGAAAAATCCAAAAGTGTTCCAGGAACATATAGTGTGGCATGAACGAGCGTGTACAAAGGAGAGGCTGGGGAATGAGACTGGGAATATAGGCTGAGGCCTGGATGGGAAGGTTCTTACATGTCTTCCAGTGTGTGAGAACATAGTCGTGTAATGCATATTATGAGCAGCCATAAAAGGTTTTAGGGCAATGAGATGACATCAGAGGTGTGTTTTTGTAAAAGAACTGGCAGGGTTTGGGAGAGGAAGATGTCCTGGAAGCAAAGAGACCAATTAGGAGGTAATTTAATTCAACAAATGTTTTTGGAGTGGTTCCTTTCTGTTAGGCCAGATTTAGTATAAAAAGAGGCCTGTTGCCAAGAAGCTCATGTTCTCATCAGGGTGATAGGTGTTTCTGATGCAAGTACAATAATAAATAGAAGTATGGGTAGCCTTTTGGCATTTATGGATTTGACACTCACTGTTTTAATGATTTCCAAAGGTCTGTTACATGAAGAAATTGTAAATTTGCTGAGACCAATGTTTGATTCCCATTCTTCATGACAGCTGTGTGGGAGCAAGGGTTTCTATAAAATCACTCTCTGTTCTTGATTTATGGTTACATATGCAGTAAACTTCCTGAAGTGACAAGATCTTTATTGTTTCCTTTCAGATTAAGTTAAAGGTTGATGTAACTGAAGTAATGATGTAATGAATGCAGTTTATTTTAGTTACAGTATTTAATAGCCCAATTAATTATTTCAGCCCTTAAAGTTCTAATGTGGATACTTAAATTTTCCAATTAGTCATGAATTTGGGGGCTCTTAGGACATATATTTTGGATTGTGAAGGGTATTCTCTTTAAGCCAAGTAACCTTGAGAAGGCGTTAAGTGAAAGGGACAGTCTGAACTGGGTTTCGAATAATGACTAGGAGTTCATCAAGGAGAGAAGAGGTGGGAGTAGGAGTTAAAGGGAAGACCCCAGGCAAAAGGAAATATGTACTGGTAAAGCTATGAAGATCATCACAACATATTTGGTGATTGAAAATAATCTGGCCTCACCTGAATGTATTAGAGTAGTCTAACCAAGCGACTGTAAGGACCTTGGCCTATGACAGATGAGGAGAGAGAGAAGAAGGAGACAGATATAACAATGTTGGGGGGGGGGGGCGTGGAGAATTAACAGAATTTGTTGACCCGTTGGTGGTGAGGTATGAGATAAATTATAGCTAACTACCAGAATTCTAACTTTAATGCCTGGATGATCAATTTGCCAATTCACACTCTAGAGGCTGTGATGAGAAGAGCAGATTTTGTAGGAGTAGGTGATAACTTTCATTATTGGACGTGATGAGTTTTGCCTGAATCTTCTTATAAAAGCCTAGGCAACAATTAATCTGGGGTTAGGGTTTATGATAGGGATAGCTTATATGCAGAGTAGCACAGAAAGCCAAGAACTAGAGACAAACCATATGCAACACAGTTTGGCAAACTATGCTTATGGGCCAAATTTGGCCCAGTAACTGTTTTTCTGAATAAGTTGTATAGGAACACATTCATGTTTATTCTTTTACCTATATAATCCACGGCTGTTTGGTACTACAGTGGAACAATTGAGTAGTTGTTACACAGATTATATGGCATACAAAGCCTAAATTAAAAAAAAAATTAAAGGCTCTACCCTTTTATAAAAGCAGTTTTAGATTAACAGTAAAACTGAGAGGGTCAGAGATTACACATATAACTCCTATCCAAAGGCATGCATAGCCTCTACCAAAATCTTCCACTAGAGTGGTACATTTGTTACAATTGATGAGTCTACATTGACACATCATTATCACACAAAGTCCAGAGTTGATAATAACATTCACTCTTGGTGTTCGACAAATGTATAATGACATATATTCACCATTACATTATCATATAGAATATTTTCACTGCCTTTAAAATCCTCTGTGCTCCACCTATTTATCTCTTCCTTTTTCTAATTCCTAGAAACTACTGATTATTTTATTTCTCTATACTTTTGCCTTTTCCAGAATGTCTCAGAGTTGCAATCATATAGTATGTAGCCTTTCCAGATTGGCTTCTTTTACTTAGTAGTATGCATCTAAGATTCCTTCATGAGCTGGGGTTGTGGCTCAGTGGTAGAGTGCTTGCCTCCCACATGTGGGTTTGATTCTCAGCACCACATAAAAATAGATAAATAAAGATATTGTGTCCATCTACAACTAAAAAAATTATTTTAAAAATTCCTTTATGTTTTCTCATGGCTTGATAGCTCTCTTCTTTTCAGTGCTGAATATTACATTGCCTGGATGTACCAGTTTATTTATCCACTTACCTACTAAGAGATATCTTGGTTGCATCCAAGTTTTGATAGTTATGAATAAAGATGCTATAAATACTCGTGTGAAGGTTTTTGTGTGGACATAAAGTTTTCAGTTCATTTGGATAAATACCAAAGAGTAGGATGATTGGATCATATGGAAAGATTGTGTTTAGTTTTGTAAGATACTGCCAAAGTGTCTGCCAAACTGGCTGAGCCATTTTGTATTCCCATCAACAATAAATGAGAGTTCCTGTTGCTCCACTTCCTTGCCAGTATTTGGCATGGTCAATGTTCTAAATTTTGGCCATTCTATAAATTCTGTAGTAATATAACTTTGTTGTTTTAATTTGCTAATGGATAATGCCATATAATGCAGAATGTCTTTTCATTGGTTTATATGCCATCTGTAGGTTTTTGACCCATTTTTTAATCAGAATGTTTATTTTTCTCACTGTTGAGTTTTTAAATTGTTAATTTTGAATAACAAGCCTTTATCATATGTGTCTTAAAATATATTCTTCCAGTCTGTGGCTTCTCTTTTCATTATCTTCATAGTATCTTTTGCAGAGCAGAAAAATTTAATTTTAAAAAAATACAAAATTTATTTTATAAATTATACCTTTGTTGTGCTATTTAGTCATCACCAAACCCATATTGTCTAGATTTTTATCTATGTTACCTTTAGGAATTTTAGAGTTTTGTGTTTTGCATATAGGTCTGTGATCTATTTTGAGTTAATTTTTATGAAGGGTGTAAGGTTTGTGTTTAGAATAATTTTTCTTCTTGTTATTGTCCTGTTGTTCAAGCACCATTTTTTAAAAGACAATGTTTTCTCCATTGTGTTATGTTTATTCCTTTGTCAAAGACTCATTGGCCATATTTATGTGAGTCTTTTTCTAGGCTCTCTGTTACGTTTCATTGATCTATTTGTCTATTCTCAACAGTACCACATTGTCTTGATTACTGAGGCTTTATAGTAAAACTTGAAGTTGAGTAGTATCAGTCCTCTTAATGTAGTTCTCCTTTGATACTATTGGATATTCTGAGTCTTTTGCCTTTCTGTATGAACTTGAGAACTAATTTGTTATATCAAACAAATAACTTGCTGGGGGTTTTGATGTGATCCATTGAATTTATAGATCAAGTTGGCAAGCCTTGACAATGTTGAGTCTTTCTATCCATGAACATGGGACTATCTCTCCATTTATTTAGTTCTTTGATTTTTTTTGTCAGAGCTTTGTAGCGTTCTTCATATGTGTCTTATACATATTCCAATAGAATTCTTCTTAAGTACTTCATTTTGGGGCATACTAAATTTAAATGGTATTATGTTTTAAATATCAAATTCCACTTGTTCATTGCTGTTTTATAGAAAAGTAATTGACTTTTGTTTATTAGCCTTGTGTCCTTCAGTCTTGTAATAATTGCTTATTAATTCTAGGTTTTCTTGTTGATTCTTGCAGAATTTCTGCATACACAACCATGTCATCTATGAACAAGGACTGTTTTATTACCTCCTTCCCAGTCAGTATACATTCTTTCCTTTTCTTATCTTATTGAGTTACTTAGGACCTTCAGTAAATGTTGAAAAGGAGTGGTGAGAAAGGAACATCCTTGCCTTGTTCCTGATCTTAGTGGGAAAGATTCTATTTCCTTACATGATGTTAGCTGTAGGAGTTTGGTTTTGTTTTTCTTTTAGATATTCTTATCAAGTTGAGAAGATTCCCTTCTATTCCTAGTTTGCTGAGGGTTTTTTTTTTCTTCATTATTAAATCTGAATGGATGTTGGATTTTGTCAAATGCTTTTTGTTTTTCTAATTAATTTTTGTTGGTACATTCTAGTTGTACATAAAAGTGGGGATTCATTTTGACATATTTACGTATGCACATAACATAATTTGGTATATTTCATTCCCCAGTACCTCCTCTTTCCCTCCCCTCCTCCCTCCCCCTGGTTCCCTTCCTCTCATCTAGTGAACTCTGTTCTATTTTCATGAGACAACCCCCCTTTTTTCTCTAGCTTCCAAGTCTGAAAGAAAACATTCAACCCTTTACTTTCCTAATCTGGCCTATTTCACTTAGCATGATATTCCTCTATTTCATCTATTTCCCAGAAAATACCATAATTTTAAAGCTCATATATATATATATATATATATATATATATATACATATATATATATAATATACCACACTTTTTTATCTATTCATCTGTTTATAAGCTGGTTCTATAGGGTATGTGCCAAATACTTTTTCTACATCTACTGATTTCATCAAGTGATTTTTCTTCTTTAGCCTGTTGATTTGTTGAATTACTTCAATTGACATTCGAATGTTGTACCACAATTGAATACCTGGGATAAATTCCATCTTACTGAAGTGTATAATTGTTTTTATACAGTATTGGGTTCAGTTTGCTAATATTTTACTGAGAATTTTCATATGTTTATTAGAGATATTGACCTATAGTTTTCTTTTCTCATAATGTCTTTTCCTGCTTTTAGTTCTTAGCCTGATTTTTGTATTGGGGTGATGGTGGCCTCATGAAATGAGTTAGGAAGTAATTTTCTCCAATTCTATATTCTGAAAGAAATTGGAGAGAATCGACATAATTTATTCCTTAAATGTTTTGTAAAATATTGATTTGGAAGGTTATTGATTCAGTTTGTTTTCAAATTTTTCAATTTCTTTTTCTTTCTCTTTCTCTCTCTCTTTTTTTTTCCTGGGAAACAGTATTGAACCCAGGGGTGCCCTACCTTTGAACTATATCTCTAGCCCTTTTTATTTTATATCTGAAACAAGGTCTCATTAAATTGCTGAAGCTGGTCTCAAACTTGCTATCCTTCTGAGTTGTTGATTTGACTTATTTAATAGACAGAGTTTCAGCATATTGTATCTTTCAAGAAATTGGTCTGTGTCATCTAGGTTATCAAATTTGTGAGCATAGAGTTGTTCATAATATCTTTGTTGTCCCTTTAATTTTCATGGTATCTATATTTATATCCCCTCTTGCATTTCTGATATTAGTAATTTGTGTTCTTATTTTCTTAGACTGGCTTTTGTTTTGTTGACATTTTCTATTTACTTCCTATTTTTTACTTCATTGATTTCTGCTCTAATTTTCTATGTCTTTTCTTCTTCTTACTTTGTATTTAATTTGCTCTACTTTTCCTAATTTCCAAATGTTGAAGCTTAGGTAATTGATTTTATATCTCTTTTCTTTTTTAATTTATGCATTCAATGCTATAAATTTCCACTTCACTGTTTTTACTGAATCTCACAAGTTTTGATGAGATCTACACAATTTCTTATTTGATATATTTAATCTCTACATTTAATCAATTTCTGTCTTTGTTTCACTTTCTTTCTTTTAAGACAGAGGGCCTCACTATGTTGCCTACCCTGGACTTGGAACTTTGGGCTCAATCAAGTAAATCTCTTATCTCAGCCTCCTGAATAGTTGGGACTACAGGCATGTGCCACTGAACCTTCTGTTACTGATTTTTAATTTAATTCCACTTTATCTAAGAGTGGTTATTGCATTTATGTACTTTTAAATTTCCTGAGGTATGTTTTATGGTCAAGAAGATCTTCTATCTGGATGAATATCCCATGTGAACTTCAGGTGAATGTGTATATCTATTGTTGTTGAATGAAATTGAATGTAGATGTTCATTATATCCAATCGACTGATAATGTTCAGTTCAACTATGTCCTTGCTGATTTTCTCCATGTCGGATCTGTCCTTTTGTCTTTTTTTATCCAAGAAATAGAATTTTCATGTAATAAGTGGTTTTCTAGGCATTTAAACCTAAAGTACTTTTCTCAAACATTGGAAATTTCTCCGAGAAAATTTTGAATTAATGTTAAGACTCAAGTCCATGCTCAACTACTGTTCATGTCAGAAATTCATTCAAAGGTTAATCATGTTTTCTCTAGCTGGTAGTAACATGCATGGTTTGAATATTCCTTTTCAAATCCTTTTTATAATCTTTCAGTGTGTTTATTCATGAAAAACTATAATTACCAGGTATTTCATAGAAAAAAGTCTGCCCTTCAATTTGTTCAGATTCTTACTGGATAATAGTTGAAAAGAAGAAAGGGTTATAACATTGACCCTACACAGATTTTTTTTATTTAAAATTTTTCATTTAAAAATTTTCAGCCTTATTGAGGTATAGTAAACAAATAAAACTAGTGTATACTTATGTTGCACAACTTAATGTCTTCAGTCAGATTGAGTATCCCTAATTAGAAATGCTTGAGAACATAAATGTTTCTGATTTTGAAGTTTTTCTGATTTTGGAATATTTGTAGAACCTTATAGGTTGAGCAAGCCTAAGCCAAAAATCCAAATTTTGAAATGTTACAGAATCTGAAACTTTTTCAACACTGACATGATACTTGAAAGTTTTCATATTTTGGATCATTTCAGCTTTTGGATTTTTTGATTTCAGATGCTTAACCTGTATATGACATCTGGAATGATCACCACAATTAAGCTAATTAACATACTCATTACCTCACATCTTCCTTCCTCCCTTCATTCCTTCCTTCCTTCCTTCCTCCCTCCCTCCCTTCCTCCTTTCCTCCCACTCTCCCTCCCTATCCCCCTCCCTCTCCTCCTCCTCCTTCTTTTCTTTCTCTCTTCCACTTTCTTTTTGGTGAGAGCATTTATATTTACCTTCTCAGCAAATTTCATGTATACAATATAGTATTGTTAACAGTACATCAGATCTCTTGAACTTATTCATCACGAATAAATGAAATTTTGTACCCTTTAACGAACATTTCCCCTTTTTCCTAACCCTTGAGAACCACAATTCTACTCTGTCTCCATGAGTTTGACTATTTTAAATTCAACATATAAGTAATCATGCAGCATATGTCCTTTTGTGTCTGGCTTAATTCACTTAGTATAATGTTTTCCAGATTCATCATGTTATTGCAAATGGCTGGATTTGCTTCTTTAAGACTCAACATATTCCAGTGTATTGGGTGTATATCCAGAACAGGGATTCATGGATCATATGGTAGTTCTAGTTTTAATGTTTTGAGGGAACTTCATGCTGTTTTTCATTCCAATCAATAATATATAAAGTTCCCCTTTTCTTCACATCCTTGCCAACACTTGTTTTCTTTTGACTTTTTGTTGATAGCTCTCCTAAAGGGTATGAGGTTATATCTCACTGTGATTTTGATTCGCATCTCCCTCATAACTAGTGGTGTTGAGCAATTTTTCATATACCCATTGGCCATTTGTTTTTCTTTTTGTTCATTTGACTTTTAAAGTAGTAAATGCAGATTTTTTATTATTTTTTACACGACAGTAGAGTATATTTTGAAATATGATACAGACATAGAATTAGTATAACTTGTTCCAATTAGGATCCCATTATTGTGGTCATACATGATGTGGAATTACGTTGGTTGTGTATTTACGTACGAGGATAGGAAAGAAATGTCCTATTCATTCTACTGTCTTTCCTATTCCCATATCCCCACTCTTCCCTTCATTCCCCTTTGTCTAGTCCAATGTATCTTCCCCTCCCTTGTTGTGGGTTAGCATCCACATATCAGAAAGAACATTCTGCCTTTGGGTTTTTTGGGACTGGCTTATTTCACTTAGCATGATATTCTCCAGTTCCATTCAGGTAAATGCAGATTTTATCCACAATAGTGCAATAGGGAAAAGAGACCTCCATATGGAATTAGGTTTGATTCTGAATATAAAATGGGCAAGCTGGGATTTACAACCAAGGAACAGGCTAAGGGTCAATGAATGGAAAAATAATTTTAATATGTTGGTACAATAGCTAAGCTATGGAACCAACCTAGGTGCCCTTCAACAGATGAATGGATAAAGAAAATGTGGTGTATATACACAATAGAGTATAACTCAGCCATAAAGAAGAATGACTTTATGATATTTGGAGGTAAATGGATAGATCTGGAGACTATCATGCTAAGTGAAATTAGCCAGTCCCAAAAAGCCAAAGGCTGAAATTTTTCTCTGATATGTGGAAGCTAAACCATAATAAAGGGGGTGAGGGGAAGAATAGAAGCTCATTGGCCATTTGTATATCTTCTTTGGAAAAATGTCTATTCAGATTCTTTGCTTTTATATTCAGCTATTCATTTTTAGATAATTGAGTTATGGCAGTTACTTTTATATTCTGAATGTTATTTCCTTATTAGATGTATGGTTTCCAAATATTTTCTTCCATTCTGTAGGTTGCCTTTCCATTGTGTTGATTGTTTCCTTTGCTACACAGAAGGTTTTCAGTTTTATGTAGTCCCACTTGTTTTCCTTTTTACTCCCTATGTTTTTAGTGTCCTATCCAAAAAATGATTGTAAAGACAACACCAAACAGCCTTTTTCAGAAATTTAATGGTTTCATATCTTATGTCTGTCTTCAATACATTTGAATTGATTTTTGTGAATAGTTCAAGAGTTCTATTTTATTCTTTTGCATGTAGACATCCAGTTTTCCCAACATACTGTATTGAATAGATTATCCTTTCCACATTTTGTAGTCTTTACCCTTGTGGAAGATCAGTTCACTGTGTATGCATGCATTTATTTCTGGGCTCTGTTTTGTTCCATTGGTCTATGTATCTAATTTTATACCAGTATACTACTGCTTTGATCACTATGTTATTGTAATATAATTAGAAATCAGGAAGTATGAGGCCTCAAGATTTGTTGTTTCTTCGAAACTGCCGTGGCTTTTTGAGTCTTGTGTTTTCATATTAATGTCAGGTTTGTCATTGAAATTTTGATAGGGATTGTAGATCTTTTAGGGTAGTATGGACATTTTGACAATACTAATTCTTTCAACTCATGGACCTAGGATAGCTTATCTTTTGTGGGTTCTTTAATTTCTTTCTTCATTGTTTCATAGATTCCATGTCTTTCACTTCCTTGGTTAGTTTTTTTCAAGTATTTTATTCTTTTTGATGCTATTGCAAATCAGATTACTTTCTTAATTTCTTTTTCAGATAGTTCATTGTTAGTATGCAAACATGCAACCTTTTTGTCTTGAATTTGTATTCTGGAACTTTACTGGATTTGTGTGTTAGTTCAACATTTTTGGGGGGTGCATTCTTTAGGGGTTTTACATGTAAAATGCAATCTGCAAATGGAGAATTTTACTTCTTTCTTTTCAATTTGGATGTCTTGCCCAAATAATTTGGCTGAGACTTAACAGTACTATGTTGAACAGAAGTGTTGAGACTGGGCATCCTTGTCTTATTTCTTGTCTTAGAGGGAAAGCCTTTAGCTGTTGAGTATGTTAGCTGTGGGCTTGTCGTGCATGGCCTTTATTATGTTGAGGCACATTTCCTCTATACCTAATTTTTGAGTGCTTTTATCATGAGTTGGTGCTTAATTTTTTATCCTTTATTCTGTTAATGTGATGTGACACATTTAATGATTTGTATATGTGGAACCACTCTTGCATCCAGGGATAAATACCACTTAATTATGTTAGATTCAAAGTGGGAGCAGAGTTTTCATCTAAGACACCTTGGGATACCTAAATCAGAAAACAAGCTAAACTGAAAACAATAGAGGAAAGGAGGGGGGATCTAATAAAGGTTATTCCAAATCAAAGAAGGCTTAGAGGCTGGATTTGAACTTGAGACTCAGAGACAGACACTCAGGGAGATTAAAAGATGAGAGAAAGAATAAATGTAAATGAGTTGGAATCAATGGCTGCAGCAATTAGAGTAGGTGGTTGCAATAGAGGGAAAGAATGTGAGAATGAGAGTGTGCTTAGAGAGATGGTGAGGAAGGTCTGAGTTGATTATGAGAATGCTTGTGAAGTTTTGTAGCTTGGTTTTATGAGTCAACCCATGTTAAATACTTAGGTGGGTCAGTTACATTCAAGGAACAATGGCAGAAGAGACATTACCATTTTCTGGGTTGGAGCAAACTGTTCTTAGATTGGAAAGAAAATTCTGATATATTCTAAGTGTTTCGTAGTGGCAGGAGAGCTCCCATAACTGCTCTTCTAGCTAATGTCCATTCAATTACACAAAGTATTACAACTGATTAGTATCAGTGGGAATCAGATACTTGTTTCACCATGTATTCTGGTTGCCATTATGAAGTTTCCTGTGCAGGTGGGAGGCATGGGATGACTTTGGTACAATCTAGCAAGGAGTGGTAGAAGACATATTAAAACTGTTTGGAAAGCAATTGGAACTTGAAAGACTGTCAAGGTCTTCAATGGCCACAGAATATATTGGCAGGGTTAGATAATGGTGATGTGTCTGAAAGAGAGAAGACAGCATGTCACACTTTTATATTTCCTCTGAGGCCATTCAGCATTCTGTCTTGTAGATCTTCTTAACTGGTCAGTATGCTTCCTGGGTACTATGTAACCTGTCAGGATTGCAATATTGTCAATAGTATGGGGGAATTACAAATGTGAAAGCCATTATTGTGAATGAGCATTTGGGTAAATATTATAGTGAGTTATTATAAACAAAGTCAAACTAGATTGGTAAATTAGAACTGACTCATATTGTTTGAAGAAGTATAACAGTGCAAACATACTTCCAGAACTTTGATAAATCATACCTGTTGTTTTACCTGTTGGTCCACATATACAGGATCATATAGAAGTGGATGAGCATATAGGCAGAATATAGAGGACTGTGAATATTGCTTTTCAGAGTGAGGATTTTAAATGAGAGTATTGGTCAGTTTCAAGTAATGAAGTTGGAGGAAATGAATACTTCTTTCATAAACATTAAGTGTCAGTAATAGTTGTGAGTGGGAGTTCAGAAAAAGGTTAATGAGGGTTCCACCACTTGTAATAGGGTGTCATGTCCTTAGGAAGGATAAAGATCCAGTGAAATGCTTTTTTGTGAAATCCACTGAAATGGAATTTCATGAAGAATTTGGTGGTTAGGATAGGATAGAATAATACTTTTGGCCATTCACACCTGTCCTCAGACTGACACCAAGTACCTGACATATGGTACATGTTCAATAAATATTTATGCACGATGAATTTTT
Source organism: Sciurus vulgaris (assembly GCF_902686455.1). Lineage (NCBI taxonomy): Eukaryota > Metazoa > Chordata > Mammalia > Rodentia > Sciuridae > Sciurus > Sciurus vulgaris. Next base: position 74,990,162 of record NC_136471.1, on the reverse strand, counting down.
TACTTACTAGCCATGCTCAGAGTTTCATATAGACTGTAGTAGCTATTTAAGGTTCTGTGGCAGAAAGCATTCAGGTTACTCCTTCCAGAACATTGAATACTCATTGAACATTGGGTTTAACTGTGAGGGGCTAGATGAATAAGCATCTTATGTCAGAGATCCCCAATTACTCCCAGGTTTGGTGATTTGCAAGACTTCCAGAACCATGCATATAATGTTGTTTATGGTTAAGAGTTATTGTAATGATGCAGAAGGATACATAGCTAGATCACTATGGAAAAAGACACAAATGGAGTCTGCAGAACTCCTTGTGCAGGCTTTGTATGCTCTATTTCCTTATGAAGAGTTACATAGAGTGCACTGTCCCCCAACAAGGAAAATGCAGCAACACATATGAAATGTTTTCTACCAACATTTAGTACTCTTGGGCACACTTAGTGCCCAAGAGTTTTATTGGTGACTAATTACAAAAGCACTCTCTGCCTAGCACATACTGGAATGCCAGACTCCCAGAAGGAAGGCAGGTGTTCAGTATAAACAGTATCACTTCTACAAATAGTCTAGGCACAGTGTGCTACTCTAATCAGTTAACTGTTGACTGGGAATACTCCAAGAACCAAGTTCCCAAGTTGGCAAACAAAGGGCCAACCTTATAAGCAGTCCCTTCTAAGGATAGCAATCTTGGGTCTGCTACATTAACCATCTGTCTGCTGCACTTTAACTGAAATCAATGAACATAATGTTCCCAGGCCAGATAATTTCTCAGGATGGGAGTCTTCTGCTAACTCCTGATATTTGGGGCCTGTTTTAAATCTAAGATCAAAGGAAAAGGAAACTTTTTAAAAAGGAAGTCTACCCCACTGGGCCTACACTGAGTTTTTCTAACTTCTGATGCTCAAGATTGTCATGATTTTATTAGACCTCCTTGAAATTTTGGGTTTCTTCAGCATATCCACATCTTGATGGTAGCTTCAATTATCAATTTCCTTTTCTCACATTGAATAGTCACATTTAGCTATGACCAGACCTTTTTTGAGAATTACAGACAAAGGAGGAGTTTGCGAAGGTAAATAGTTAGATCTGGGTAGGCCAACATAATGGGAGAAATGGTTTTCAGCTCCTGGAATATGTAACTGTTCTATATAACTCTTCCCATTTCTACACAAGAAATTTAGTTAGGAAAAGAATGATAAAGATGCTGTCAATAACATTCAACAATTCTAGAACTGCCAGACTTCTTTGATTATCTGAAGGGTTTCTCAGTATAGAACTTCTGAGATTTTCTCTGGAATCATATGGATTCCTTGGTTCAGTGAACATAGTCTAAGAAGTGTTCTTTCAGGCTATTGAAAGCAAAGTCCTTAAGGTGGACCTAGAGGTGGTAGTGCTGTACTTATCCTAAAATAAAGGCATCATTCATTTTTAACTCAGATGCCAGAGCTTCTCTTTCCCTGGGAATTTAGGTAAATGTAACTTGACTCCTCAACCTCAAAGCCTTCACAAATGCATCATCTTTTCCATGATTTCTTTGAATGTTCAATCCTCTATTTTCACATGTGCCTCTTTGCTATTGAGAGATAAAAGTAGATATTAATAATTACATAAGGCTAGGAGCAGAGAGAATTGTGAGGAGAAATGAGGAATGACTGCTAATGTGAATGGAGTTTCTTTGGGGGATGATAAAATGCTCTAAAATTTATTGTGGTGATGGTTATACAACTGATTTTTTTAATCATTGAACTGTACACTTTAATTACGGGTTAATTGTATGGTATGTGGATGATATTTCAAGAAATCTGTTACATTTAAAAAATAAGGACAAGTGTAGTTTTATTAGGTATTGTGGATTTACTGCCAGAAGAGTCGTAGCAGTTTGCCTTCCCACTATCAGTGCATAAGAGTGCTTAATTCCTCACAGCCTCACCAACAGAATGTGTTGTCATATCTTTTTGCCAGTCTGATAGGTGAGAAATGGTGTCTCAGTGCAGTTTTACTTTGCATTTCCCAAATTCTGAGTTTGAACATGTTTTCATGTTTGAGGATAATTTTTTTTATCTTGTGCAAGTTATCTGTTCATCTCTTTTCCTCATTTTTTTCCTTTGGGTTTTTTATTTTATTCACTCAATTCTTAAGAGTTCTTTGAATATAAGTTATATCAGCCCTTGTTTGTCAGTGCCCACACTCTTAACTATTACACTCTACTGCCTATCTGCTATGACACTTTATCCACTAAAACACCATTTTCCCAACCTTTATCATTGCAAAATCATGGCTCAAATTTTGGTCATACAATGATTTAAATGTAGGGTAGACCAGGACCACATTTCACAGCAATGTTCCCCTGGAGTTCTGCCAGTTTGGGGAGAATGCAGGTAGGTAAAGCAACTTGATAGCCTATTCAGAGAATGTTTAGGAAATCTTCCTTTTTGAAACTGTGATTTATTTATTTATTTTTCTTCAGCCCCAGATGAGAAACCTGCTATCTTTCTTTTGTAGTCTTTTTAGCTCTCCCCAGTGCTAATAAGTCAAGGTGGAATCCTATCTTTGGGGACATCAAGACTTCTTGCTTTGATAGTCACTTTTTAGGAAGGGCAGTAAAGGAGTTCCACCATTCTGTTTCCTGGACTATAGATCAGCTTAAGAAAAAAAGTCAAAGTTTTTGTTTTGTTTCGATACATTCTCATCTGTGCCACTGTCAGGACCTTGTCTAGCATCCTAATTATTCTCCCTTTTGGAGCGAGCCTACCTTATCATTACTATTTTTGGCTGCCCTTTGACCATCTTCAGCTGCCTTTCTCTTGACAGCTTGAAAGTTTCTTTAAAAACGAAACATGCAATTACCATATGCCATGGTTTGACCATCCCTCCAAAACTCATGTTGAAATTTAATTGCTATTCTAAGTGTTGAGAGGTGGGACCTTTAAGAAGTGATTAGGCCATGAGGCTCTGTCCTCATGAATGTGCTAATGCCATTTTCATAGGAATGGGTTAGTTATTGCAGTTCCTGATAAAAGGAATGAATTCAGCTTGATATTTCTTTCTGTCTTGAGTGTGCTTACTTACCCTTCCACCATGTTATGACACAACATGAAAGCCCTCACCAGCTGCTGGTGCCAAGCTGGACTTCCCAGAATACAGAACCATGAGCCAAGTAAATTTCTGTTCATTATAAATCATCCTACCTGTGGTATTGTTATAGCAGTAGAAAATGCACCGAGCCTCTATGACACAGCAATTGAATTCTTGGGCATTTATCCAAGATGAAAAATGCACATGAATGCTCACACCAATTTATTCATAGCAGCTAAAAAGTGGTGAGAACCCAGATGCCCTTTAATAGGTGAATGGCTAAACAAACTGTGATACATTCATACCACAGAATACTATTTATCAACGCATAAGAATGGTCTATGGATACAACAAATTGGATAATTCTCAAAAGCATTATGCTAATTGAAAAACGTCAGTCCAAAATGTTGGGTAGAGTACATTCCATTTATATGTCACTCTAGACAAGACAAAATTGAAGTGTCAAAGAACAGATCATTGGTTCCCAGAGGCTAAGGGTAGTGATAGGGTGTGACTAAAATGTAATATCATGAAGGAGATTTCTTTTGGGGGAGTGATATAACTATCCTTTATCATGATTATGGTAGTAGTTATATGAATCTATGCCTGTGTAAAAATTCTTAGAACTATATGGCAAACACATCATTCTTGTTTTATTTTAATTTTTAAAACAAACAGAATAAAGTCAATAGAAAAATACTAACCATGCAGTTAATAAAGTATGAACCTAATTCATTTTTAAAATAGAGCAATGGAGACATATCAGGGTGAACCTTGAATAACCAGAGGAGCAACTGAGGATTTATGTATCAATTAGTAGGAAAGAAACAAAAGCTTATAAATTGTGTGGGAAAAAGTGTATTTGGATCTGATTTGTACAAAAACCACCCTGAAAAGAGTGGAATAGATAATGGACTAAAACTGAAAACAGGAGATATTCTAGATGAGAGACAATGAACAACTAAAAGTGGGTCAAGGAGAGTAAGAATGAAAAAGGTTGGGTAGAACCTAGATTTGTTAGACATTATGACCAACTTTGCAGAAATCAGCCACTGATTTGATTGGCAAAAGAAAGTGCTTTGCTACAAAGTTCTTTACTTGAAAGGACACTTTCTTCTTGTGTTCTGGCTAAAAAGCCATTTTGCATAAAACTCCACAACAGCAGGCCTTTGAGTATATTTGATAAGCAGCACTCTATCTTGTGTCAGAATGCAAGTTCTGAAATGCAGGCCCTCAGGAAGAACTAGCCATGTCGAAGTCCCAAACTCATAACCACCTGATAGTTCTGTGAATGCTGGCTCTGTCCCCAGATTTCTATAGTCATAATAGTTGACACTTACTGCTTACCATATGCTAGGCCCTGTTTTAGGTGCTTTGTGTGTACTGTTTATCTAATCACACCAAAAAGTCCAAGAGGTTATACTACTATCATTCCACTTTGAGATGCAGAAACTAAGACATAGACTGGCCTACAATTCACACAGGAAGTTAAGTGACTGAGCTGATATTCAAAACTTAAGCAGCCTGACTCCATGGCCCAGGCTCTTGAATGTCATGCTGTGCTGCCTAATAAGAGGACAAAGAGCCTCCAAAGCATGTAAGTAGGAAGAGACAATTCCTAGCAGCTTTCTCTGCCTTGACCATTTCCCTTCAATCATTTCTACTTTTTGTGTTACCTATTGTTATTTTTACTTTTATTCCCTTTGCCTAATATTAAGTATTCCTGTCCCATTATCAGTAACCTCAGTCACTTTGTAGGAAATCTCTTCATAGTAGTCCTCATATCTCATTGTGAGTATCTTGGGTGACTCTTTTTTGGTGAATCTTCCTCCTAGGTTATCATAATAAAGAACTCTATGGTTGTTTATTTTAGAGTCAGAAACTGAATGGGGATGATGGATTTCTGTGATAAACCAAGTAGGCCTTCCTTCTGAGTTACTTCACAGGTATGTGGAATGAGGCAGTCTTATCTTAACCCTAGGCAGATCTCAGGAATCCAGGAGGAAGGAGCAAGATTTTCTGACTTGCACAGCTGACTACAGCAAGCAAGGCAAACCTAAACCATTATCAGTTTTTCTAAATAAAATTTTATTCAGTCATGTCTATTCCTTTATGTATTGTCCATGGCTGCTTTTTGGCTACTACAACAGAACTGAGTAGTTGCAACAGAGATCATGGAACCCACAAAGTCTAAGATATCTGCTATTTGGCCCTTTACTTAAAATTTTTTTGCTAATCCTTGATGTATGAGATGGAACATTCTTCATGATCAGAGGATTCTGCACAGGGAAATGCCAACAGATTAAATTTGTGTTTTAGATGGAAATAGTTAAAAGCACTGAGAGAAAGAATCTAAATATGAGGACCAGAAAGGATATTATCAAAATAGGGTAGAAAAGAGTACTTAGTGTAAGTAGATAAAAGGGATTGGCTTTTGAAGATGCTGGTTGAGATAAGTTCTCCAAGATTTGGCTGGTGTGAGTGTGCGTATACATACATGTAAGGGGGTCTCCTTTCTAAGCAAATGTGAAGACAGAGAGAGTAGCATAATACAAAACAAATATAGGGGGAAATATTCTTCTTGTTTCTTGATTTTTTAAAAAATGACCACTACATTGCTTATTGCAGAATTCCAGAAATTTTCTCTAAAGCTTGTCTTCCAAGACGTGTATTTGTTAGATAACATTGCCCCTAGCGTCTACATGTCAGTATTACACTCTGACAGGCAGACTGAAGAACATCACTTGACCAGGGCAGCAAAGGTATAGGCCAATTGCAAAGATCACATTGCTGTTTTTCCTTCTTTGTCAAAATTGACATAGATGACCAGATATGCTCTCATCAGAAATACACTGGTAAAGTCTGCTTATTGAGAGAGGCTAGTAAGGATGGATCTGGTGCCTTTTTCTTTTCCTTGTTAAAAAAAAAAAAATCCATGTAAATCTGAAGTATAAAAATAATTTTATTCTCTCTTAAGAAACTTCTTCGAGCTCTGTCAAATCTGTGAGACCATGAACTAAGAATAACACTTTAATGAGTTTTGAGATTTACTTGTCATAGATGGTCTTGGGCAGAAACTACTGAATTCACAAATTACTCCTCTTTGCCATTTCCCAGACCAGAATTGCTGCTTTTCTATCAAAGCCCTGTGAGGATGTTAAATCAGAAAGAAGATGCAAAGCACCACCTCTATCACATAAAAGGCTGGATGTCTTAGTTCCCAGAACTGTCTTTTCACCTTCAGGGAATGGCCATGATTCTGAATTATAGGCTTTTGCTCCGAATTGTGAATATATGCTGAGTGTTTTAACTTAGGACATAGTACTTCATTACCTCCTTTTAGGGGAGGCTAGACTATCTTTTGCCACTGACTTCAAGGAGTCAGGAGTAGCACAGAGCCATGGGATACACATCATGGTGACCAAATTGAAAGTGTAAGTGGTTAAAGTGTAATGGGGCAGATCTACTGTGACCTTTATTTTACTCTCACTCTCCAGTTATTATGGCTTGGAACAATTAGAGTAAATAATGATTAGTTATAAAAGTATCATTATGTTTCTTATACATTAAACATGTTCATGTAAAAATTTGATAGCCTTGTTCCCCAAAAGACTACTGCCATTGCTCCCTGTCTGGAAATTTCCTAAAGAGATCATAATTCTAGGACATAGGTGAACAGCAAATTGGATTGTCTTCCCCACTTCCTTTTTCTGTTTTTGCTATTTCCTTCCCTTTTTCCCATCTTTCCTGAATCTGAGTTCTCTAAATCTATTAATGTCATCACTGGTGGTACAATTTCTTTTTACTTTGTTAATTTTATTTTATAGTGATGAGAACACGACATGGGATATATCCTTTTAGCAAAATTTTAAGTGTAAAATACAGTATTATTGACTGTATTATTGACTGTATTATTGAATGTTATATTCATTGTTACAATCAAGAACCACCATGTAGAAGAAAAAAATTCTGAAACTGTAGGTATAAAAGACTCCTTCTAGACCAGAAGTTGTGATCTTATGATTATATATCTGAATGGCCTGTAGAACATTGCTTAATATGTCTGATCTTCAGTTTTTTTCATCTTTTTTAAGGGGATAGAACCAGATGGTCCATTTGAGTACCTTCAAATCCATGAACACATCTCTTGCAGTTCCAAATGTTTCCATGGAAGAATACAGAGTTCACAATAGAAGAGAAGAGAGAGGGAAGGAGAGAGATCTGATAAGGAGAGATCATTCAGTGAGAGAGCAGAAAAGAGAGGAATTAATTCTCATCCATGATATGACATCTGTGGAGACATTAGGAGGAGGTGAAAACGGCATGGTTCGAATGTAGGGAATGATGATTTCAGGGTAGAGGCTTGACCTTGAATCTTGAATTCTTCAGGAAACAAGCTTTAGAGATAGACTTCTTGGGTTTAATTACAAGCTCCACCATTTAGACACTATGATATCTTCAGAATGCTACTTAACTTCTCTGAGCCTTGGTCTCATCATATGTAAAATGGATATAAAATAGTAATTTGTTTCAATTAAATAAGTTAGCATATATAAAAGTCATAGAACAGTGTGTGGTGGCTAGTCATGTATCTATATAGAAAAATGCTAGGAGACTAGGTAAACTTTCCTACAGTCAGTTTCTGTAGGTATTATTGAAGATGGAAGCTAGAGCTTCTAAGAGTCAGTCATAGCTGGAGCACATGCTGTGGATATGTCATGTGGGTAGAAAGCAATCAAGAGTCAGACTTTGGTGATCTTTGGATATTTAATCAAGGGGTTTTCAGGTTTATATTGGAGAAGTTGAGCAAGTAATGGTTTTTTCCAAAGCCCATAAGAGTACCTGAATTACAGTAGACAATAAATATATGTTCGTTAAATATGTATTCCTTGCATGAATATTTGAGACAGTGGACTGAAGTAATGCTCATATTTGTTTACTAGACAGATGACTCTGGTAATTACAAAATCTTGCTGATGAATTAGGGGAAGAGAGAGACCACTGATATGTCAGTGTTATGCTTCGTACCTTTAATGTCTCCTGAAAATCTCATGTGTTAAACAATGTGATAATGTTCAGAAGTGAAAACATCATATTAAGAGAGCTGTAACTTCATCAATGGATTAATCCATGATGAATTAATAGTTTGAATGGACTACTAGGTGACAATTGTGGGTTGGCGGGCATAGCTTGAGAAATTAGGTCACTGGGAGTGTCCTTTTGGGGACTATGTCTTCTTCATGGCTCCTTGCACTCTTGTTTTCCCTCTGCTTCCTGGATGCCATGAGCTCAGCGGCTTTCCTCTACCATGTCCTTTCACCATGTCCCAAGATTCTAGAGGAGGCATGATCAGGGTTTACACCAGGAATGGGGACCATATGAATAAAGAGTGAACACAGTGGAATTGCCTTCAAGAGATCAAAAGTGTAGAATTGGATAGGGGTGGAATGGGTGTGATGGCTGGCATCCAGCCTCAGTGATTCATAGGGAGAAGGATATGCGCCTTACGGTAATAGAAACTGGTATGAGGGAAAAGAAGAAAGAGGATGAACATAAGTAGAAAGGAATAAGTATAGTCAAAAGAATTCTGTTTTTGCTCTAAAATTTATTTCCAAGGACCAATCTCTCCACTGTCCTTGAGGACTATTCCAGAAATCCCCAGGACTTCTCCTCCAGGGTTTCCATATTGTTAAGTCATACTGCTTCTGCTCTTCACAATGGGGAGAGAAAGTCTCCAAGCTAAGAAAGCCAAAGACTCATGTGAAAAAGAAGGTATCTACTGCACATAATCAGAAGTGGACTTGAGATTCCTTAAAGGAGTTTTTTGGCATTAAGGCACCAGTGAATAGTTTAAGAAAAAATATTTCACTCTGGAACTGGATGTTTCTCAAATTTCCTTACTTTCAAAGTCAGGTGACTTTATATGCAAATATTTCAAATGAACAAGAGTCAGGCTGGGTTTCTTCCCAATTATTGTTTACTTTAGTCATTCACAAGTGGCTATTTGGTTCCTCAGCCTGGGATGGATGTTCTTCCAAGGCATGTAACTGCTTTTCCCTGTGCATTTTCCCAACATGATACTTAGGCCAGCATTCCTGTTACTATTCACTGATATCTTGTCCAAATTTGGTTTCTTCCTACCACCTTTAATTAGGATCCAAGAATCAGAATTCAGGTACTATGAGCATGAGGGCTCAGTAATGGATCCAAAATTTAATGCTTTCCTGATCCTTCCACTGATCCCTGTTTATGATAATCAACAAAAGTATTCTACAAAAGAGGCCAATATGCATTTTTTCCTTAATTGCAAACATACAGAGACTTGGGAATTTGTTGTAGCACAATTCATGATCCTATGAAGATTCTTTATTCCCCTTGTTTGTACCACTAGTCTGATTGGTGAGTACATTAAGTTCTAGTTAGCGGAGTGTGATGGGAATAGTCAAGATGTGTCATGATTACCTTTTCTGGTTTTGGCCTATACACATTAGTCTAAGGTTTGTAGCTTTTGATTCTCCAAATGACCATAAGAAAATATGTAAAGACAAGATGAGGAGCTTTTAAGCTCAAAATATTCCTGCCTGACTAGCTTCTAATCAGGAAGTTGTCCATATTCTTCAATAAATTTTGAATTATAATTTCTTTACTTACATAACCCACACTGACCTATAGTCAGCTAGGTATATTTTTCTATGTAAAGGTAACATGAAATGAACCAAGGCTTCTGACATCAGCATCATGGTATTCTGATTCTATTCCTGATCAGACCACTAAGTTGTGCATGTCCTGAAGAAACTCCCTGGACATCTTTTTTTAGCTTTTCTCATCTGCCCCATTATGAAAAGGTAGTCCTTCAACCTCACCTGCCCATTCTTTTGCATTTTTCTGATGAGTTGTCTTATCCATTCCTCAACGAATTGTTTTCAAACTTCTGAACCATCTACAACTTCCAGCCTGAAACCACAACACTATTGGATTGGGCTCAAATTAATAAGATCTCAATAATATATATCTAGAAGTTCTGCTGAGGCTTGCTCTTTATTACTGTTCAAGTCTCAATGGCCCATAATTATTTCCTGTATCACCACCTATCCTCTTATGCACTTACCCTTACATCATGCTCTCAAGCCCTTGAGTTTTATGTGTTTCAAGGTTATATGGAATATGAATAATAAAGAGATGCCATGTCCACTGGCAGAGAAATCCTATGCCATGTGCTTTTGAGAAAAGTTGGGGAAGATAGTCTTGTACTGTGGACAGCATGCAGACAAAAACTGAGGTCACGGGTATGGGAAGGGTCTGTAAATTTGCCAATGATTGGAAGAAATTGGAGTAAAGAGTATATGGAGATATATTATGATCTATAACTCACATATTTGTTAGTCTGTTTTATTTAGTCATTCATTTGGTAAGAGCCTACCAATTCATCTAAGTACTAGGTTAGACATTCAAAATGCTGGCTAGAATTCTTGCCTTCAGGGAACTTATACTCCAGTGAAAACTATAGGAAATTGGAAAATACAACACAGTATTGTACTGGGTATCAAAAAAGTGAAATGTTTTTACTGAGCTTACTGGAAACTCATAAGAGGGCAGCTGACCAGGACTTGTGTTTCTACATAGGCTTCTGGAAGGAGGTGACTTCTAATCTGAAACCTAAAGCATGAAAAATCATTGCATAGGCAAAGAGAGGCAAAATGCAATTTTCTTGGCAGTGTGACTTGACATATGCCAAGGTCAGAGAAACATGGAAATTATTCAAAGTTAAAGAAAATATGAGTTTCTAACACTTGTCAAGAGTGAGGAAAATGGTATATAGACCTAGGACTTATTTTCTAAAGGTTTGAAGCAGAAAAGTGGGGAAACAAGTTAGGGAATTTAATTGATATAGGTGTTATTAATGGTGCAAGATGTGTAAGATTTGAACTTGGATGTGAACTTGTTTGGAATCTGGTTAAATAAGAGCCAATAGTTAGATGTCAGAAATGTTAGAATGTCTGATATATGTGTAGACACTAGTAATAATGTTGTTTTCTGAAGATATTTTGAACATTAATCCAAGAGAAGTTTAGTATGTTCTTTAGTACATAGAAAGTTTCTTAATTAAAAAATAAATCATGTTTGTGGAACAGTGCTGAGTTGTAACTTCCTGTATGGAAAAAATCATTAAAAAACAAGGGAAAGATCAGATGGGTAGGGGAGAAATAGGTGGCCTGGAAGCCCATTCACAATGACTATGTGCTAATGGATGGAAGAAAAGATCCTGAATCAGCTGTCAGAGGCAGTGGGAAGAGTGTGTATTCTCTCAGTGTCCCCATATTTACATTTGAGACCAAGGTTCCAGGGGAACAATTTAGTAGGAAGGTTGACTTCTCCTTCAAATCCCCAATTTCTGGTATAATGAAGAATTCATGCACAGAATATAAACACTGCTGCACTGAAAGTCTAGTGTCCTGGATCCTGGTCCTCTTGCTACCATTAAGCAATTGTGTGTTCATGAAAAATTCCTTAACATCTCTGAATCCAGTTTTCTCTCTCCAAAATAATATAGACATGCCTTGAGTCCCCAGTTTGTACATTGCAATATTTGACTGTGTCTATAGGGTGCCAAGTTAGAAAAATGACACAACCCTGCCCTTTGTTGTCTCAAAATCCATCTGCATATAGCCAACTGTCACATAATAATACTAATGACAAGAACCCTGTGAGAGTATAGCTTTCAATGACAAAGAGGAGTAATAAAAGTTTTCCTCAAGTTAGTGAGGCTACGTAATCATGACTTGAATGACATAATTATGGGGGACAAATAGACCAGATTAACAGGGCCAATCTGAGAAAATGCAAGTCTAATTTTAGGGACACAGTAGTACACAATGGATAGGAAATGTTCTTCTTTGTAAATTTTTGATTGAATGCATTAATTATACATATCAATGGGGTTCTGTGTGATATTTCAACACCTGTTTACAGCACACACTGATCAAATCCAGCTTCTCTTAAACCACTTTCTCTTGCCACCTTCCCAACCTTTAGTAATCACCATTCCATATGCTGTAAATTAAGATTCTGCTTTTGAAAAGTAGAAGGAAGCTAGAACTTGATCCTAACATGATCAACCCAGGGGATTCCAGGCTTGATTTGTAGATAATTCAGAGTAAGCAAATATGTTTGGCCTGGGAATGAAAGATGAGTCAGATCCATGGTTTGGAAAAATGATATTTAGCCTTAAAGGTAGAAGGAAATATTGCCATTTGGGACAATGTGAATGAACCTGGAGGACATTATGCTAAATTAAATAAGCCAGACACAGAAAGACAAATACCACATGTTCCCATTTATGTGTGAAATCTAAAGTAATCAAACTCATAGAAGCAGAAAGTAGAATGAAAGGGGATGGGGATGGGAAGATGTTTGTCAAAGAGTACAAAGTTTCAGTTGGACTGCAACTAGAGGAACAAATAAGTATACAAGGTGAAAAATTGTATGCCTTTACTCCATGTACAAACAGAGAAACAACATGTATCCCATTTGTTTACAATAAAAAATAAAAAATAAATAAGTACTCACTTAATGAATGGTTGTTATTATAGTGTAAAAAATATTCCTCATAAAAATATTGATTGTATCAGCTTTTCCAGGGCTTCAAGTCTTTACAAGATATGTTCTAAATTAAAATAGCAAGAGCTTGTGTTTTTTTAACTCCTCTCCCCAGGTAATGTTACTCATTTAAATATTTCTTCTAAAGACTAGAAGAAATATTTAAATAGACTAGAAGAAGACTAGAATTTTTCCCTGTTTATGAAGAAAAATAAAAACTGAGCCTTGAAATAATATAAATGTAAATTCCACTTTATGGTGTATGTGAAATACCTCATCCAGGGAAAAGAATTTCAGCATGAACTGAAGAACTCATGGGAAGAAGTTTTTCCAGGAACAGGCCTTTCTGAAAAGAACCATAAGCCAAATGCTAGAATGAGTGAGGAATCTGTAGGGAGCTAACAAGTACAATAATGCTGTTCTGTCTCATGGAAAAAGTCAAATGTTCATCAGAGATTCCAGTGTATTCTATAGTCAATGGAAATCGACTAAAAGCTTCTGAGTCCTGAATGATAAGGATTTGTTTCTGTAAGTATCACTGGGTAGCAGTGTGAAGTGTTGAATGAAGGCTGGGATCAGTCATCAGGAGATGCTAATAAACCAGAAAGTCAGTGAGAGGATGCCTGGGATTAGGACTCTGATTTTTGAGATAAGGTTAACATAGAGTTTGTCCATTTTCCTGAGTTAGGGAAAGGGAAGTGGTAGCTTTGCTGGGTATGCTGGTATTTATATGAATAGGCAGTCTCTACCACGATGCTTCAGCTTACAGTGCTAGGGACCTCTTGTTATAGGGTGCTGTCTCCCGTGAACCATCACTGCCTAATCCCAGAAAAGTCTCTGTCCCCAAGTCTTTCATTTGCTCTTCACCCTTCCCTTAAAGGTTTTTCCAAAGATCTCTTAGCTTGTGCTTCCACATCCTGATTGATACCCATTCAGAGGCCCAGTCTGACCCTTCTTATTAAAGTCAGTTACCCTAACCTGTCCTTCCCACACCCTGTATAACTCCATATCACCATTCCCTGTTATTTTTTCTCATGATTTTAGCAATGTTTGAAATAAATATTATTTTATACTCAGCTATTCCACTAGAGGGTATAATGCCACTTAACACAAATTACCATGAAGTGAATGTTATAGGGAGTGTGTTATGTCTTTGCTGAGCTCTGTGGACCTGTTCAAGAACCTCTTTACAGATGGAAGTGGAAGCATGCAGAAAACTGTGGTCCTTACAGGTACAGGGTCTATATCCATAGGTAGCCATGCATATGCTGAGCACAGAGATGAGCACAGAATATGCTAGGAGATGTGCTCTATAGTTCACTCGAGGATATAGAGAATGTTCATTTAGGCAAATCTCCCTCCATTTATTACCTCTAACTTATGCATGACATCCTCATACCTTAGGTATGACAGCAGAAGGGTGACAAATTCATTGGCTAAAGGTTATACCTAGATAGATTAGAGAATGGACTTGAACAAGGCAAAAGCCTAGGTGAGATAATACTGGTTTTGTTGGATGGTGTTAACTAAGGTGGTATCTCTGAGATCTGTCTGCTCATTGCTTGTAAAGTACTTCAGGAAGAGGTGAAACAGATTTTGAATATGACCTGGAGCATTAACCAGGGGAGGCTCACAGGAAGAGAAAGAGGTGTGGAAGAATGAGGGAAAATACCCAACTTCCAGGGCTATAAAGTTTAGGCAGATAGGTCTAGGTGACCATAATTAAAGGAAGAGAGTGACAGTTTTAATCATCAAAATGAAGTTTTCAGTGAGAACATAGGAGTTAGTAACCTGATTTGCAACCTGGGAGGTATGCTCAAATTTCAGCACAAGTTAGAATAACAAAAATGTAGGTGAATGTAATTTCAAGTTGGAGATGATAGCCTGAGATTTGTAGGACACTATTTGGGAAAATGCAGATAGTCACCCATGTGATGTGTGTTCATAGGGAAAAGTATATATAAAAGACTTATGCTGCTGGGAAGATGAAGTAGACATACTTTTCCCTATTCCTTCTGTGGAGTACAAAAAAAGCAACTATCCTAGACATAATGTAGAAAATAAGCTAAGATAGAAGAAGGCTGACAGCTAGGGACTTTGGGGCCTAAAGAAAAATGATGGTTATTTCCTGTTTTTCTTTTTGCTCCATATAGCCCAGACTTGGAGATGAAGAAGACATCTGCTGATGAATGCAGACAAGAAACAAAACTAAACAAAAAATCCCCTGCAAAATTCTGTTCTCTTTAGCCAAAAGAAGGATCAGGCTAGCAAGACAGACCATTTAGACAATAACTACTCTACGTCAGTGAAACTCTACAGAAAATACTGTGACCACACCCCAGTCCATGCCAGAAAAGGCCAAGTAGGGAGCCTAGAATTCTTCTTTCACTGGGCTGTAAAAAAGCACCCCAATTTCTCTGCTAGGGCATGTCTGTAGGGAGCCTGAACTTTCATTCTGACCAGATGGTATTGAGCAATACCTGCTTCCCCACCACTTTGTCGTCACTGGAGACCAAGAGCCTGGACTTACACCTATACACTGACATGATGAGCCATCCCTCTTTCTCCCTACCAAGGTAGTGTTGGAAAATACTAAGCAGGGACCTAGAACTGTTGTCTCTCCTGGGTGGTAACAAAGTTTCCCCTCTACAATGTCAATGTAGACCATGTAGGAAGCCTGAACTTATACTCTGAACTGGAAGGGAGAATGAAGCTCCTCTATCCTTACTTCTCTCCTCTAGAGTGATGTTAGAGGATTACTGGAGGTTAAGAACTTTCGTTATAGCCCAGTGATAAGGAGCCACCCCCAGTGTTATTAGATGCCATGATTGGAAGCAATAACAAGGCACAAGTACCCCTCCTGCCTACAAGATTTCAGAGGAGGCAAGGCAAGGGGATATAACTCCCACTCCCTCCCCTCAGGTGTCAATAGAGTCCAAGTGGGGAGCCTGGACTTCTCACACCTGCAAGTAACAAGGTTTGCGATCTCCTTTTTCCTACTGAAGTGGTATCGGAGGAACCCAGCTAAAACAGAAGGTGTGGATAATAGCCAAATTCTCATAATATCCAAAATGTACAGGTTTTGATTGATTATCACTCATTATATCAAGAACCAGAAAGAGCTTAAACTGAAAGGGAAAAAAAGACGATAGATCCCAACATTAAAATGAGAGAGATTTAAATTACCTGACAAGGATTTTTAAAGCAGACATGATAAAAATGTTGCAAAAAGCAATTATAAACACTCTTAAGACATGGAAAATAAAAAGTGTCATCAATGACAAAAAAGATATAAAGAAGAACAAAATGTAAATTTTAGAACTGAAAAATACAGTAGACAGAATGAAAAGTTCAGAGTATGTACTCAACAGTAAAACACAAGGGACAAGGAAGGAATCAGTGAACTGGAAAACTTAACAATAGAAATTAATAAATTTGAAAAACAAAAAAATTAACCTCAGGGACTATGGCAAAATATCTAATATTCATGTCATCAGAGTCCCAGGAGAAGAGGCAAAAAGTGTGGCCATAAAAGTATTCCAAGAAATGTAGGAAACTTTCTAAATTTATCAAGGAACATAAGCTATAGATTCAAAAGAATGAACCGTTTTTAAACAGGATAAAACAAAATAGTTCACACCAAAACACATCATAGTCAAGCTTCCAAAAATGAAAGACAAAAAATTGTTGAAAGCAGTGACATCAATAGCACAATTCACAAGGGGAATAATTGATGTTAGACCTCATCAAAATTTAAAAATTTGAAATCAGCACACTACAGTGATACAGCCACATCAATGCTTATAGTAGCACAATTCACAATAGCTAAGCTATGGAACCAAACTAGGTGCCCTTCAACAGATGAGTGGACAAAGAAAATGTGGTGTATACATACACAATGGAATATTACTCATCCATAAAGAATGATTTTTTGACATTTGCCTGTAAATGGATGGATCTAGAGACTATCATGCTAAGTGAAATAAGCCAATCCCCAAAAACCAAATGTCAGATGTTCTCTCTGATATATGGATGCTAACCCACGACAAGGGAGGGGGGATAGCAATTCAGACAAAGGGGAATGAAGGGGAGGGGGGACAGGAATAGGAAAGATAGAAGAATGAATTTGGCATAACTTTCCAATGTTCATATAAGAATACATCACCAGTGAAACGCCACATCATGTACAACCACAAGAACGGATCCTAAGTAGAATAAGTTATACTCCATATATATATAATATGTCAAAATACACTCTCATGTGTAACTAAAACAAATAAAATTTTTTAAATTTAAAATTTGTGCTTAACCAAAATCCTATGGGAAGAACAAAAAGACAAATATCTCACAAAGGAACAATACCTAGAATATATGAGGAATTTTCAGTGGGCTGGGGATGTGGTTCAGTGATAGAGCACACGCCTAGAATGTATGAGGTCCTGGGTTCCATCCCCTGCCCTGCAATAAACAAATTCTCAAGATTCAGTAGTTTAAGATACTGATGAAAAATGGGAAAAAAACACAAAGAGATACTTCACAGAGGAGAATATACAATGGCAAATAAACATCATTAGTCATTTGGTGAATGCAAATTGAAACCAGAATGGAATATCACTTATACATGTATTAGAATAGTTAAAATTTAAAAAAAATTTATGACAACACCAAATGCTAGCAAGGATAGGGAGACACTGGAACATTCATACATTGTTAATGGGAACATTAAATGATGTAGCCACTCTGCAAAACAGTTTGTCAAATTCTTAAAATACTAAATATGAAAATTCTGTATGACGCAGTAAGTATATTCTTGGGGATTTATCCCAGAGAAACAAAAACTTAAGTTCACACAAAAACCTTAGCATGAGGCATGAATGTTTGTCGCAGCTTTATTTGTTGTAACCCCAGATTGGAAACAATCCATATAACCTTCAGAAGATGTATGGTTGCCAGCCGCTGTGGCACACACCTGTAATCCCAGCAGCTTGGGAGGCTAAGGCAGGAGGATTGCGAGTTCAAAACCAGCCTCAGCAATTTAGTGAAGCACTTAAGCAACTCACTGAGACCCTGTCCCTAAATAAAATACAAAATAGGACTGGGGATGTGGCTCAGTGGTTGAGTGCCCCTGAATTCAATCCCCAGTACAAAAAAAAAAAAAAAAAAAAGTGTATAATTAAACTGTAGTTCATCCACTCCATAGAATAAAAAGGAATGAATGGTTGATACAGCAACCTAGATGAATATCCAGAGGATTATGCTGAATGAAATGATCCAAATTCAAAAGTTATTCTGTGTATTATCCCATTTATATAACATTCCTAAAGTGACAAAATTATGGAAATGGAGAAGAGATTAGTGGTTCCCACGAGTTAAGGAAGGAGTGGGAGCAGGAGGGAAGTGGGTGTGACTACAAAAGAGCAATAGGAAGCATTCCTATGGTGATGAAAATATTCTGCATCTCACTGTATCAATGTCAACATCCTGGTTGTGATATTGTTCCATAGTTTTGCAAGCTGTTACCATGGTGCAAAACTGGGTAAAGGGTATACAGAATATCTCTGTATTGCATATTACAACTGTATTACAATAATTTAATAAACTGCAAAATTTAATTTTAAACATGTATAACAGACCTGCTAAGCACTTCTTTCTTCCAAGTACCACTTTGTCAATTCCCTGCAACACATTTCTAGTTAGAAGCTGATGGATTGATGAGCCTTTATAATGTTCAAAATAGACTTTTGAGAAACCTAGAAAGTGGAATGGGAAAGCCAGTTAAGAGACATCTTAATTTTCTGTGAGAGGCCTGGTAAAGGTAGAATATCCAAAGGTGGGCTGCACATATATGGGCATGCATGCATGTGTTCAACATGTGTGTACATGTGTGTGCCTTTAAAAGAGAAAGAGGGAAAAAGAGAGAAAGAGAAGAGCATTGTCAATGACTAGGAGAGAATAACCCAGGATGAAGGGAGGGAGGAAAACCCTCTGTGCCAAGAATTACAATACTTATTGGACATCTTTGCGTTCTCTCCTAATACTCAATCCCAGATGTTTACTGAACGAGTCCGCTTGTGATTATAATTTAGGTAATACTGCCTCTAGTGTCAGAATTGTTACACTGCACCTTGAATTACGTGTTGCTGGCCTGGAGGTGCAGACTAACTGGGGCAGGTTAGTCACCTTAGGCCTAGACACACCTTCTTTTGAATTGAGACAAATTCAAAGAATGAGAATTCAGGACCTCATCTTGACTGCTGTGGTATTCAGGAAATAGTTGGGTCTACTCAATATTGTTGCAGAGACCTTTCAAACAATGAGGAAGAACTACAGTACTACGTTCAGTTTGGGTTTTGAAGGATTTGAGGGTCTTCACATTGGGTATTGGGGTCTCCCCATGCTCCCAAATCATGAGGGTCCCAGAGGTGGAGCTGGGAATAGTAGTGATGTAGCACAGGTAGTGCAATTAAAGTCCCCACCATTGGGGGTGCAGATCAGGCTGTGATTTGTAGGCAGTTCTGGTGGTATGCCAGAATCCATGAGAGGAATGTATTCTGTGATGTTGGACATCAGATGTATAGATACAAGCAGTTTTATTTGTGATGCTATGTATAGTAATTACCCTCTAATTTGTTGTCACAGATGCTGTAAAGGAAAGGAGGAAGAAGGTAAATTACCATACTGAACTTTTCTATATACAAGGTCTATGTCATTTTGTCTGGGGCCATACCCTCAGGGCAAGACAGAGTAGAATGGAACACTGTATTCCCCATATGTGTTAGAAATGGAGGGCTTCCCCCCAAGTTTAGGAAGGGACAGGAGCCAGGGAAAGGGATCATCTTCAATTTTGTTTGTAAAGGAGTGTCTTCCTTGTATCAGGAAGACTGAAAGCTCCTGTCAGGCAGGGATTTGCTTTCTCCTCTGCCTTTATTCCTAGCAATTCTTAGTACAGACCCCACTCCATCATCCAAGTCTTGCTGCTTCCCACATTTTTATCTTTGATCTCTGAAGGCATTAACAGAAGGAATGACCCAACATGCAGAGGGGAAGGAGGCAAACACTCTGCGCCAGAAATTGTAATATTTGTTTTGAAATCTTTTTATTCTCTCTTAGAGTTAAAGCCCAATTTCAGATAATTCCTGAATAATTCTGGTCCTGTGGTTATTTGTTAGGAAACACTGCCTCTAGTGTCAGAGTTGTTGCACTGCACCTTGAATTATGTGTTGGTAGCCTGGAGACAGCTAGAAATCCACCAGGTGCGCCCCTCCCTGCACATTGCAGGGATAAATATACAACTTCTATGTGCCGGTGCCTGGAGAGAAAAGGTAAGGCTCTATACAAATGCCACAGAAAGCACTAAAGCTCAGGAGAATCAGCTCTGGAATCATAGTAGAAGAGAGACCATGTTTATCACAGTAATTGTAGGGGTTGAGGGGAGTAAGAAATTTTCCAACAAGAGGATCCATCATGTGATTTATTAAATTTATTTTTTCATACTTTTATTATAGTTGTACATAATGATGGGAATCATTACATATTCTTACATGCACACAAAATAAAAATACAACTTGGTCAATATTTCCATCATGTGATTTTGAGAATCAGAGGTAGCAATCACTCTGGAAGGAGCATGTATGGTGTAGAACTGTGTTTTGTGCTGGAAAAAGTAGGTGGGGATCACACCTGGTGGCCAATGTATATTTAGCAGAGATTTTTCTCTGGTTTATCTCTTGGTCAAAGGGTTGTGAGAAAACAATGAAAGATACCCCAGATCTGTGGTTTTAAAATGTCAGTTCAAGAACTGTGAAATTTAAAAGATGCACTGTAGGGCTTAAGAGGTGTTGTTTAGATGAGGTGCTTTTTAGCATTCTAGATAACTCATGATAATGTGGAAATATGAATGAATATATGTGAGACATTACAGAATTCTGATATACATGATTTGCTTATTGGATTGTGGGTTGTTGATAGAGTGGTTTGATGGTCAATGCTGAAGGATGGTAGTGCTATTAACAGAAAGGGGGATGGTGAAGGAAAAGTGCAGGAGATATTATACTGTATTTTGCAATAATCTTTCTTTGAACCTGATAGAATTTGAGGTTTATTCCATGAACTTTCTATGTCGTTTTCACCCAGGTGCTCATTTTGTTAAATGGCAGTGTGCCACAATAACATGTGAGCTAGGGTAAAATGATGGAGGGCAGACCCTTTATGAATACTGACTGACACAGAGACTGTCTAGTCATGGGCAGGCACAAACAGACTCTTCAGGGTAAAGATTTTACATCTGGCCCAAAGTCAAGTGTCCTTTAGCTGTTTGGGTGCTGAGAACTTTGAGAGAAAACTATTCCAATTCATTCTTCTAGGACAATATGTATAATAGACTGCAAGGTAACAACTGTGTACAAATAAATTATCACACAAATGTGCATGGAGACTGGATGAGAGGTTCTTAGACCTGTATTATTTGACCATGTCAGTTTTCCTTAGTGGTTCTCTTTATGCTTTTAAGAAGAGGCCTTTCCAATTTTCAAGAATAGAAGTACGAATAAATTTTGGCAAGGATGTGGGGGAAAAGGTACACTGATACATTGCTGGAGGGACTGCAAGTTGGTGCGACCACTCTGGAAAGCAGTATGAAGATTCCTCAGAAAACTTGGAATGGAACCACCATTTGACTCAGTTATCTCACTCCTTGGCCTATACCCAAAGGACTTAAAATCAGCATACTACAGAGATACAGCCACATCAATGTTCATAGCAGCTCAATTCACAATAGCTAAGCTATGCAACCAATTCAGGTGCCCTTCAACAGATGAATGGATGAAGAAAATGTGGTATATATACACAATGAAATTTACTCGTCCATAAAGAATGACTTTATGACATTTGCCAGTAAATGGATGGAATTGGAGACTATCGTGCTAAGTGAAATAAGCCAATCCCAAAAAAACCAAAGGTTCAATATTCTCTCTGATATGCAGATGCTAGCTCACAATAAGTGGGGAAAGGAAAGATAGAAGTTCACTGGATAAGACAAAGGGGAATGAAGGGAAGGGAGGGGGGATAGGAAATGAATCAGGCATAACTTTCCTATGTTATATGAATACACGACCATTGTAACTCCACATCATGTTCAACCACAAAAATGGGAAGTTATACTCCATGTATGATATATCAAAATACATTATACTGTCATGTATAACTAAAAAGAACAAATAAAAAAATTTTAATAGACCTTTTGCTGGGTGTGGTGGTGCATGTCTGTAATTCCAGTGGCTCAAGAGGCTGAGGCAGGAGGATCATGAGTTCAAAGCAGCTTAGCAAGGTACTATGCAACTCCATGAGACCCTCTCTCTAAATAAAATACAAAACAGGGCTAGGGTTATAGCTTAGTGGTTAAGTGCCCCTTGGTTAAATCCTTGGTACAAAAAATAATATAGGTCTTTCTTTTGTATTATCT
The DNA here is from genome assembly GCF_902686455.1 of Sciurus vulgaris. Classification (NCBI taxonomy): domain Eukaryota; kingdom Metazoa; phylum Chordata; class Mammalia; order Rodentia; family Sciuridae; genus Sciurus; species Sciurus vulgaris. Next base: position 74,968,036 of record NC_136471.1, on the reverse strand, counting down.
TCTTCCCACTCACATATATACATGGGTACAAAATCTCTGAGCTAGGACATATTGCCTTATATCCTAAGTTATTTAACTTTGCAGTGCCTCAGTCTCTTAACCTTTTCCTGTAAGAGAAACAGTTGAGGAAAATTGGAACTTCTAGGACAGGACACATTGAATCTACTCCTGGCGTCACCACTATAGAATTATGGGACCTAAAAAGACTCCCTAGATTTTTTTCCCTAGCTTTAATCAATTTGGGGAGAATTAAAGGACTTTAAATGAGCTGAATTATCCTATATATTCCTCAGGACTTCTCTCACTATTTCCCTGAGATATTCTTTTTTTTTTTTTTTTTTTTTTTTTTTTTGGTACTGGCGATTGAACTCAGGAGCACTTTACCACTGAGCCACATCCCCAGTCCTATTTTATATTTTATTTAGAGACAAGGTCTCATTGAGTTGTTAGCACCTCACCATTACTGAAGTTAGTTTTGAACTCGCAATCCTCCTGTCTCAACCTCCCGAGCTGCTAGGATTACAGGCGTGCGTCACCGTGCCCAGCTCTGAGAAGTTCTTTATATGTTTCCCATTATTTATAAAATTTCTGGCCTGTGACCACCGCCCCATTCTTTTTGTGTGGGCTAGAACTTCTGTGGCAAGGTCTGTAAAGAGTGTAAATTAGGTAATAGGGTGTTTTTCCCCCATTCATTTTCTCCAAAGCTTGTTCCTTCATTCTAACCTGTATGATCTACAGTTGTTTGTTGGATCACCACTAGCCCTCATCACCCATTCATGTCAGGCTTCCAGTCTTCTGGATGTATATGCTCTGGGTCCTGAAAAATAATTAATGAGAAGGATATACTGTGCCTGCAGACAAGGGGAGAAGGTGGACCTAGACAGTGTACTCTGGAGAAAGCTAGGGAAGATCTATCCATAGGTTGTAAACAACATGAGGAGGAAAGTTAGAGCTGAAGGCATGAGCAGAGGCTGCATTTTAAGATATTTAGTGGTTTGAGACAACTATTGTATAGATTATGGGAATATGTGGTGGTCTACAGAGAAGGGCTATATTCATTAATAATTTAATATCTTTGGTTCTTTCATTCATTCTGCATGCTTTGTTAGATACTATTATTTACCTGCAAGAAAGACAGTCTCTGATTTCAAGGATATTGACTTGTGAGGAGAGAGAATAGAAAAATTTCAGCACATAGTGACCTCCTAATTCTAAGAATATTAAATAATATTGACTAAATCCTATATGTAGTGCCAAGAACGGTTCTAAGTGCTTTCCATGGATTTGCTCATTTTATACTGATCACGAATCCTATTATTAGTATAAAGAACTCAGGGAGAAAAACAGGGGAAAAATAAATGCATATTACTGTAATATTTCTTTGCAGGGACCTCTCCCTCCACTACAGCCCAATTCCAAAAAAAACTATTTGGATCCTACATATTAGGCAACTCCTAATCCACTGTTTCTGTGCTCAAACTGTACCCAGAAATATTTGTTGAAGTTTCAACAAGGAGATGTCTGATAGGCCCATGACCCAATCTATAAGCCTCTGGGGGCGAAATTATTATGCATATTTATATTTCAGGCCCTTGTGGTGGCTGCTGTTTCAGGTAAGAAATCACCTAACTAGGACATTTTTCTCTTCTTGGACAAGATGGAGAAGTTACATGGAGATCTAAGTTATAAGTAGGATGTAAGTTTATTTGCACATGGTTAGAGGTATGACTGCTGAAAAAACTGCTTGGTGATGGGAGTCCCCCAGACTCTTTGAACCCTGAAGACTCCTTAGGGGACCACAAGTAACATCTAGAGGTTTTTTGCGAATCATGGAAACAGAAAAGTTGACAAGAAGTCATCACAGAAGTCTTCTTTCCTCGGAAACCCAACAAACTATAGATTCTATTCCTTGAGTTTGGCTTCCTAAATACCTGTTAGATGCATGCACTTCTCTTTAACTTTCTGTCTATGTAAGAGTTGGATACATTGTCTTCTCTTCTACAGCCTTTCCTTCCTATCATTCATTTTACTGCTGCTAGAGTGATCTGAGAGCCAAGTAAGATTGTCAGTTCTCCTGATTAGGCTGTCAACTCCTTGCCTTCCAGTCTCCCTAATATGATGAGATGGCTCTTCCTAATCTGCTCAATTCTCAGCCTTTCACCATTTTTCCTTCTCCCTCTTTTCAGACTTGCTCAACAATTATACTTCCCCAAATGGACTACACTCTCTGTTGTCACCTCCAGGCCTATTGTGTTCTTTCTTCCAGGAAAACTCAAACCTCCCTGGAATGCTTGACGCTTTTCCTGAATACAACAGAACAAGACCAGCAGGAGGAAATGGTGAGTATGACTGAATTTGAACACAGGTAAATTTGCTATAAAGTTGCTGCAATAGACCCAAGGTTTCAGGCCTTAACTAGGATAGTGATCATGTGAATATTAAAGAAGGGCTCACCTCACAGATACTTCACAGATAAAACTACAGAAGTTACACTAATTGTATACATACTCTTTAATAATCCTGACTCCTTCCCCTGACTGTCTGTAATTCCAGGTTTACTGTGACTATGGATAGGACATTGTAAACCCATCTCAATGAAATCCAGAAATCCATAATCTATCCCTGATTGATTTCAGAAATGGTGTGCACAGAGAGACCTACTCAGGCTTTACCAGTACCAATCTGATTTTCTGAGCTAATTTTTTCTTAATATTAACTACCCAGGTAGACCCTGATTTTCCACTTTTCCCATATTTATTAGAAGAGATACAATGATGATTTATCTTTTAAAGTAGTTATTCTTAACTTTGCTGTATGTTGGAATTTACCCACAGATTTTCAGAAAATACTAATGTCTGGATCCCACCTCAGACATACTGATTTAATAGATATGGGGTGTGACATGAGTATAAGAGTTTTTTAAAGCTCTCAGGTTAAAATATGCCTAAAAGTTTGAGAACTACTGCTTTAAGGATTTCTACATAATCATGACTGGTAGTAGAGCTTTGAGAGGAAGTGTATTCTGGGAAAAGAGCAGAGCTTTCTCTTTGACAGACCAATGTGTTATTCATGGCATTGATACATTCTCAGTGAATGATCCAGGTGAAAAAGTAAGGTTTTCTGAGGGAACATTGTGCACCTCATCAATGTAAGACCTTGGATGTCATGAATGAATAGATGTTTATATGTAGGGAAATGCCAGATGATTAAATGTGTATTTTAAAGTCTTGAATCAGTATTGGAGATGGACTGAGGTAAGAGGTGGAACAAAGAGAAAAGATAAGATGATTCTTTCTAATCTGATAAAATATTATTGAAATAGTCTGGTCAAGGGTGAGGATATGGGAATGTGAATAAGCAAGAGAGGTCAGATTATTTGGCAGACCCTATCTTCATGTCATCACTTATCTATCTGCAGTGGTGGCAGAGGTAGAAAAATGAGATGTGACAATAAAGGGAGAAGATGTGCAAGATGCGTAAATGAGTTACTGATCTAGTCATGACCATTGTGAGTAATAGCACTTGCTCCCTGGAAGACAGTGCAGAGGTGGCTAATGATCTGAATTGACCTGGCATAGGAAGAAAAGTAGAAGCCTCTGTTCCCCCAAACCAAGAACTCTACTGCAAATTCTTTTGTCAGATCTTTCTGTAGCCAGAGTGACTACAAGTATAGAACTAGCCATTAATCGTGCTCTTCCTTGAAATGACTTCTCATTACCCTTGTGGAGGATGAATTCACCACACATCAAATTGGCTGACAATGCTCTTGGAGAGATGGTCCTCTCTTCTCTAACCTTTTTCTCTGGCCAGGAGACCCCTGATGATTTTCTCCAAAGCCATTGTGAAATACTTGGAGTTTCTTATTTGTTTTCTGTCACCCTCTGTGTCTACTTTTATCATGGAACTTAGATTAAGTACCTGCATAACCTGGTGGCTCTAATCTCTGTAATGCACCTTAAGAGCAAGGACAGTATCTCATTAGCTATTGTATCCTCTTGTCAGGCATAAGGCCTAACAAATTGTACACACAATAAACACTTAATGAATACTGTGGTGAACTGGAAGCTCATTTCTCCTACCTCCAGGAACCCACAATTGAAGGATTTAGATCTCTGTATAAGTGAAAAGTATAATCCTGGAGCCATGACCTGCAGTGGGGGAATATTGGAGACACTGATGAATTTCATCTGAATCCTTCATCTATTAGAAAGGATTTGAGCATGGCCTCAAGGGCAAGAAACAAGTTGGAAGAGTGAAGGTTTTTCTAGGTGCAGTCTGAATATGGAAGTCTGAATATGGAAATGCATGCTGGGAAGGGTGAAGCTGCCCCTGAAGGTCTAGGAAGATTCTCTTGACATTAATAGAGGAAATAAAGAGAGATGGGTATAACCTATGGCAGTTCCTCTTTAATCTGAGTGAAAGTTCCTCTTTTGCCTCTGCTGTGGCTGTAGTTCAATTCCAGAGGCTAGCAGCATCATGAGATAATGGCAGTGACTCTGAGACAGGGTATTAGGAGATATCTTCTCCTTCATTCCTAGCTGTAAGACTCTGGGAAATGACTTAACTTTTCTATACTTCAGTTTTTTCATATTGAAACTTAGATTATAATTATTCTTTACGGGATCCTTTACAGCTTAAAATCAATTTATTTCTTTAAATCACCCATAATATCCCATAAACTCCAATCATTATTCCTGTTAATTTCAGATATTTTCCATAGGATTTTTATGCTTTTATCCCCATATTTAGGAAATACTCTCTCACATGTCTGAAAGCTATGCTGCACTATTGAGTGTGTTGAAGAAAGAAAAAGAAAGCAAGAAGCTGCTGATGCTGAATCCTAGCCTAGGTCTTCATTGGAAGAGGTTTCTAGGACCCTGCTCTTATTGGAGTTCAGATCCAAAGCATATACTGGGGAAATCCTGTTGTGAACTATGTCCTTCCTGGATAAATCCATTCAATTTTAGGCAACATAGTTGCTGCAGCTTGGATTTTAAGGGTCCCCAAAAGGCCCATGTGGTAAATTTCTGGTCCCCAGCATAGCACCATTGGGAGGTGATAGAAACTTTAGGAGGTGGGACCTAGTGAGAGGTCCTTAAATCATTGGTTTCATACCCTCAAAGGGATTGAGGGATGCCAGTGTCTTCCTTTATCTTTTGCTTCCCGGCGTGAGGTAAGTGCTTTTACTCCAGCATGCATTCCTATCTTGCACTGCCTTGCCACAAGCCCAAAGCATTAGGGCCAACCATCCATGGACTGGAACTTCCAGAACTGAGCCCAAACTTTTTTTTAAGTTAATTAACTTAGGTATTTTGTTTGGGTATTTGAAAGAAGATTAACATAATAGCTGTTGAATTAGCAGTGTAATCTCTGAACTCAAACTCCCAGCTCATTATTTCATAGGTGTATATCCTTGGTCAATTTTATTACTATCCCTGTACTTTAGTTTTATCATGTGTAAAAAAGGGGAAATAATTACACATATTATGTGGGGGTGTTAGAATGATTTAAAGAGTTAATTTTTTTTAAAGTACTTAAAACAGTGTCTGACATATGATAAATGCATATACATGTTCATTTTTAAAATAGACCAATAACTTTGGAGTTACAACACCTTTTTTGTACTAGGTCTTAAACCTTGTGCATTTATCCCCAGTCCTTTTGATTTTTTATATTTTATTTATTTAATTTGCCCAGACTAGCTTCAAATTTGAGACCCTTCTATCTCAGTCTCCCAAGTTGCTGGGATTATAGGCATGTGCCACCATGCCTAGCTGGAATCACAGTTCTATACTATGAAATTTTAAAGTAGCAGTGATGTAGGTAATTGGTCAAAGACACTAAGTCTTTATAAATGAAGAGGAAGAGAAAGGAAGGGAGGAAGGAAGGAAAAGAGAATATGCACCTTTACACAGGGCTAGGCTTCAGGTGTGTTGAGGACAACATCTGCACAAAAATCAACTCAAAGTGGATCAGAGACTTGGGCACAAGAACAGAGAACATGTGCCTACTAGAAGAAAAAGTAGACCCAAATCTTCATCATGTTGGCTTAGGACCTGACTTCCTTAACAAGACTCCTAAAGCACAAGAAGTAAGATCAAGAATCATTTAAATGAGATGGATTCAAACTAAAAAGCTTCATCTCAGTAAAGGAAACAATCAAGAACGTGAAGAGAGAGCCTACAGAAGGGGTGAAAAATCTTTACTACATGCACCTCAGACAGAGCACTAATCTCTAGGATATATAAAGAACTCAGTAAAACTTAACCAAAAAAAAGCAAATAACCCAATCAATAAATGGGCTAAGGAACTGAACAAACACTTCACAGAAGAAATAGAATTGATCGACAAACATGAAAAAATGTTCATCATCTCTAGCATTTAGAGAATGCAAATCAAAACTCCTCTAAGATGTCATCTCACTCCAGTCAGAATGGTGATTATCAAGAATACAAGTAATAATAAGTGTTGGCAAGGATATGGGGGAAAAGATACATTCACACATTGCCAGTGGGACTGAAGATTGGTGCAACCACTCTGGAAAGCAGTACAGAGATTCCTCAGAAAACTTGGATTGGAGCCACCATTTGACCCAGCTATTCCACTCCTCAGTTTATACCAAAAGGACTTACTCCTTGTTACCTCTCTTTTCTTTGTATCCATATGTAGTGTCTATTGTGTCCCCAAGAGCTGTTCTAAGTTTCCAGAACACTGCAAAAATCAATAGGGCCATGACCCTGCAATCAGAGTGAGTTAGGAGGTAAATATACGAGGGTTTTATACACATAATTTCAGGAGATTGTTTGATGTGGCTTAACCTGAGGGGAAGATGGTAGAGCAAGAGGAGGTTAATATCCTAGTATCAAACCCATATAGAAAAAAAAATCCATAGATAGCTATGAAGGATTTGGCATGAACTAGACCACACTTGTAGGAATAAATAAGAAGGGCCAATCATGCCTATAATCCCAGCAGCTCAGGAGGCTAAGGAAGGAGGATTGTAAATTCAAAGCCAGCCTCAGCAACTTAGTAAGGCCCTAAGTGATTCAGCAAGACTATCTCTAAAAAAATATTTAAAAGGGCTGGGGATGGCTCAGTAGTTAAGCACCTCTGGGTTCAACCCCTGGTACAAAAGAGAGAAAGAGAGAGAGAGAGAGAGAGAGAGAGAGAGGCCAGATCTTTTAAATAGAAGTCCAGTAGCTGTGTGAGCCTACAGGATTTGACAGTTCAGATTTTTTTAATGTATTGCTCAGGGAGTTTTTTAAATTTTTTAAAATTTTGTTTTAGTTAGTTATACATGACAGTAGAATGCACCTTGATACATCATATATAATGAAGTATAATTTCTCATTCTTGTGGTTTTTAAGGATATGTGCATAAGGGAACCTTCTGACTGAATGAGGGAATGGTTAGGCCATTAAGAGAAAGAGGGACTTGGTACTGAGAGGAGATTTCCAAAAACTCTGAGAATTTTCCATTCAGGAAATCTATTTGGGCTACCTTGCCCCTAGCGTCTGCATAGTAGAGATTACCTCTTCTAGTCTCTGCTGAATATCTTATGATTAGGGCTTCATACAACATGACCGAAGGTGATCTATGGGAGTGATATCCTCCCAAATGGACACTGTCAGGAAATAGAACTCGTTGACCACATGTACAGGTGACTTCTCAGAGGTAAGAACAAGTACACAGAGGTCTATTATCAATGCTTTGTGGGAAATCTTTCCTCTAGCAGATAACCAGAAAGTCCTCAGAATTAGAGTCCATGAAATCTCATGTTAAGCAGATCCATTTCATATAAAGATCATATTAATGTTTCAATTTTTCCTTCTTTGTCCATTTTAGAATTAAGTGACCATCCGGAGTAGCTTCAAGAAATAGACACTGGCAAAGTTTGCTCAGTAAGAGTTCATGAGGGACAGCCTCAGTGCCCCTTTTCCTTATAAAAATATTTCATGATATGCTATATGCAGTGGCATATGCCTGCAATCCCAGTGGCTCAGGGGATAAAGCAAGAGGATTGAAGTTCAAAGTCAGCCTCAGCAATTTAGTGAGGCTGTAAGCAACTTAGCAAGACCCTGTCTCAAAAAAAAAAAAAAAATCAGGCTTGGGAGTGGCACAGTGGTTAAGTTCCTCAGGGTTCAATCCCTGGTACTTCCCCCAAACATTTCATGATAAACCTGAAGTGTTGAAAGCATTTTCATTATTTATTATATAGCTATCACTCTTGAGGACTTTTTATGACTTTAAAACAGGTCTTATGGGGTATGGGCTTCCCTAGGGCAGGCTTTTCTGACTAGAGTGAGGGAGGTTGTTCTAGATTTGATTATTGTATGTCCAGAAGGGTTAGTCTAACACTCTCAGGATGTTCTGGAAGCTCCTCTTAACTCTCCTTAGTTATTAAGTCTTTTATCCCCTTACCACAGTTTTAGTGTTCTGCTGTCTTTCTCCTTCCTTATCTATACCTTCTATTGACTACTTTATAAGCATTTAGGTGTCTGCCTGTATGTTAGATGGGAAGGGTCAGATTTTTAATATCTTAGTTGATGTTATGACTGAGGACTCAGAGCTTTTACATTCTTACCCTGTTCCTTCACTTCCCCATAGGTTGTCAAATGAGCTATAGTCACAAAAGGAAGTAGGATAATTTTATTTTCTCCATTTTTGGATGATTCAGTATCTGCTAACTCCAGGATAGTGCTCTAAGTTAAAGTTTAACTTTCAGCCTATCACCTAGGTTCCAGACCTACGTGGCTGTTCTGCTGTTTCCCCCAAAGATGAAAGTAAAGACACACTGC